>NW_027315962.1:0-90813 GCF_026437365.1 Eucyclogobius newberryi
GGTCTAAACCAGGTCTAAACCAGGACTAAACCAGGTCTAAACCAGGTCTAAACCAGGGACTAAACCAGGACTCAACCTGGTCTAAACCAGGTCTCAACCAGGGACTAAACCACGACTAAACCAGGTCTAAACCAGGTCTAAACCAGGACTAAACCTGGACTGAACCTGGGTCTAAACCAGGACTAAACCACGACTAAACCAGGTCGAAACCAGGTCGAAACCAGGACTAAACCAGATCTAAACCAGGTCAAAACCAGGTCAAAACCAGGTCCAAACCAGGTCCAAACCAGGTCTAAACCAGGTCTAAACCTGGTCCAAACCAGGTCTAAACCAGGTCCAAAACCAGGTCCAAACCAGGTCTAAACCAGGTCCAAACCAGGTCTAAACCAGGTCCAAACCAGGTCCAAACCTGGTCTAAAACCAGGACTAAACCAGGTCCAAAACCAGGTCCAAACCAGGTTCTAAACCAGGTCCAAACCAGGTCTAACCAGGGTCCAAACCAGGTCTAAACCAGGTCCAAACCAGGTCCAAACCAGGTCTAAACCAAGGTCCAAACCAGGTCTAAACCAGGTCCAAACCAGGTCCAAACCAGGACTAAACCAGGTCTAAACCTGGTCTAAACCTGGTCCAAACCAGGTCTAAACCAGGTCCAAACCATGTCCAAACCAGGACTAAACCAGGTCTAAACCTGGTCTAAACCAGGTTTAAACCAGGTCTAACCCAGGACTAAACCAGGACAAAACCAGGTCTAAAAACAGGACTAAACCAGGACTAAACCAGGTCTAAACCAGGTCCAAACCAGGACTAAAACCAGGTCCAAACCAGGTCTAAACCGGGTCTAAACCTGGTCTAAACCTGGTTTAAACCAGGTCTCAACCAGGACTAAACCAGGACTAAACCAGGTCTAAAACCAGGTCTAAACCAGGACTAAACCAGAACTGAACCTTGTCTAAACCAGGTCTAAACCAGGACTAAACCAGGTCTAAGAACCAGGTCTAAACAAGGAGTAAACCAGGACTAAACCTGGTCTAAACCAGGTCTCAACCAGGACTAAACCACGACTAAACCAGGTCTAAACAGGTCTAAACCAGGACTAAACCTGGACTGAACCTGGTCTAAACCAGGTCGAAACCAGGTCGAAACCAGGACTAAACCAGATCTAAACCAGGTCAAAAACCAGGTCCAAACCAGGTCCAAACCAGGTCTAAACCAGGTCTAAACCTGGTCCAAACCAGGTCTAAACCAGATCCAAACCAGGTCCAAACCAGGTCTAAACCAGGTCCAAACCAGGTTTAAACCAGGTCCAAACCAGGTCCAAACCAGGTCTAAACCAGGTCTAAACCAGGTCTAAACCAGGTCTAAACCACCAGGTCCAAACCAGGTCTAAACCAGGTCCAAACCAGGTCTAAACCAGGTCCAAACCAGGTCCAAACCAGGTCTAAACCAGGTCCAAACCAGATCTAAACCAGGTCTAAACCAGGACTAAACCAGGTCTAAACCTGGTCTAAACCAGGACTAAACCAGGTCCAAACCAGGTCCAAACCAGGTCTAAACCAGGTCCAAACCAGGTCTAAACCAGGTCCAAACCAGGTCCAAACCAGGTCTAAACCAGGTCTAAACCAGGTCTAAACCAGGTCTAAACCTGGTCCAAACCAGGTCCAAACCAGGTCCAAACCAGGTTCCAAACCAGGTCCAAACAGGTCTAAACCAGGTCACAGAACTAAACCAGGTCTAAACCTGGTCTAAACCAGGTTTAAACCAGGTCTAAACCAGGACTAAACCAGGACAAAACCAGGTCTAAAACAGGACTAAACCAGGACTAAACCAGGTCTAAACCAGGTCCAAACCAGGACTAAACCAGGTCCAAACCAGGTCTAAACCGGGTCTAAACCTGGTCTAAACCTGGTTTAAACCAGGACTAAACCAGGTCTAAACCAGGTCTAAACCAGGACTAAACCAGGACTAAACCTGGTCTAAACCAGGTCTCAACCCAGACTAAACCACGACTAAACCAGGTCTCAACCAGGTCTAAACCAGGTCTAAACCAGGTCTAAACCAGGTCTAAACCAGGACTAAACCAGTCTAAACCAGGTCTAAACCAGGACTAAACCAGGACTAAACCTGGTCTAAACCAGGTCTCAACCAGGACTAAACCACGACTAACCAGGTCTAAACCAGGTCTAAAACAGGACTAAACCTGGACTTAACCTGGTCTAAACCAGGTCAAAACCAGGTCAAAACCAGGTCCAAACCAGGTCCAAACCAAGTCTAAACCAGGTCTAAACCTGGTCCAAACAGGTCTAAACCAGGTCCCAAACCAGGTCTAAACCAGGTCCAAACCAGGTCTAAACCAGGTCCAAACCAGGACTAAACCAGGTCTAAACCTGGTCTAAACCAGGTTTAAACCAGGTCTAAACCAGGACTAAACCAGGACAAAACCAGGTCTAAAAACAGGACTAAACCAGGACTAAACCAGGTCTAAACCAGGTCTAAACCAGGTCTAAACCAGGTCTAAAACCAGGTCCAAACGAGTTCCAAACCAGTTCCAAACCAGGTCTAAACCAGGTCCAAACCAGGTCCAAACCAGGTCCAAACCAGGTCTAAACCAGGTCCAAACCAGGTCTAAACCTGGTTTAAACCAGGTCTCAACCAGGACTAAACAGGACTAAACCAGGTCTAAACCAGGTCTAAACCAGGACTAAACAAGAACTGAACCTTGTCTAAACCAGGTCTAAACCAGGTCTAAACCAGGACTAAACCAGGTCTAAACCTGGTCTAAAACCAGGTTTAGACAGGTCTAAACCAGGTCTAAACCAGGTCCACACCAGGTCCAAACCAGGTCTAAACCAGGTCCAAACCAGGTCTAAACCACGTCCAAACCAGGACTAAACCAGGTCTAAACCAGGTTTAAACCAGGTCTAAACCAGGAATAAACCAGGACAAAACCAGGTCTAAAACAGGACTAAACCAGGTCTAAACCAGGACTTAACCACGACTAAACCAGGTCTAAACCAGGTCTAAACCAGGTCTAAACCAGGTCTAAACCAGGTCTAAACCAGGTCCAAACCAGGTCCAAACCAGGTCTAAACCAGGTCCAAACCAGGTCTAAACCAGGTCCAAACCAGGTCCAAACCAGGTCTAAACCAGGTCCAAACCAGGTCCTTACCAGGTCTAAACCAGGTCTAAACCAGGTCTAAACCAGGTCCTAAACCAGGTCTAAACCAGGTCTAAACACCAGGTCCAAACCAGGTCTAAACCAGGTCCAAACCAGGTCTAAACCAGGTCCAAACCAGGTCCAACCCAGGTCTAAACCAGGTCCAAACCAGGACTAAACCAGGTCTAAACCTGGTCTAAACCAGGTTTAAACCAGGTCTAAACCAGGACTAAACCAGGACAAAACCAGGTCTAACCAGGTCCAAACAGGACTAAACCAGGTCTAAACTGGTCTAAACCAGGTTTAAACCAGGTCTAAACCAGGTCTAAAACAGGACTAAACCAGGACTAAACCAGGTCTAAACCAGGTCCAAACCAGGACTAAACCAGGTCCAAACCAGGTCTAAACCGGGTCTAAACCTGGTCAAAACCTGGTTTAAACCAGGTCTCAACCAGGACTAAACCAGGTCTAAAACCAGGTCTAAACCAGGACTAAACCAGGATTAAACCTGGTCTAAACCAGGTCTCAACCAGGACTAAACCACGACCTAAACCAGGACTAAACCAGGTCGAAACCATGTCTAAACCAGGTCCAAACCAGGTCCAAACTAGGTCTAAACCAGGTCTAAACCTGGTCCAAACCAGGTCTAAACCCAGGTCCAAACCAGGTCCAAACCAGGTCTAAACCAGGTCCAAACCAGGTCTAAACCAGGTCCAAACCAGGTCCAAACCAGGTCTAAACCAGGTCTAAACCAGGTCCAAACCAGGTCTAAACCAGGTCCAAACCAGGTCCAAACCAGGTCTAAACCAGGTCCAAACCAGGTCTAAACCAGGTCCAAACCAGGACTAAACAGGTCTAAACCTGGTCTAAACCAGGTTTAAACCAGGTCTAAACCAGGACTAACCAGGACAAAACCAGGTCTAAAACAGGACTAAACCAGGACTAAACCAGGACAAAACCAGGTCTAAACCAGGACTAAACCAGGACTAAACCAGGTCTAAACCAGGTCTAAACCAGGACTAAACCAGAACTGAACCTTGTCTAAACCAGGTCTAAACCAGGTCTAAACCAGGACTAAACCTTGTCTAAACCAGGTCTAAACCAGGTCTAAACCAGGACTAAACCAAGTCTAAACCAGGTCTAAACCTGGTCCAAACCAGGACTAAACCAGGACTAAACAGGTCTAAACCAGGTCTAAACCAGGACTAAACCAGAACTGAACCTTGTCTAAACCAGGTCTAAACCAGGACTAAACCAGGACTAAACCAGGACTAAACCAGGTCTAAACCAGGACTAAACCAGGACTAAACCTGGTCTAAACCAGGTCTCAACCAGGACTAAACCACGACTAAACCAGGTCTAAACCAGGTCTAAACCAGGACTAAACCTGGACAAAACCAGGTCTAAAACAGGACTAAACAGGACTAAACCAGGTCTAAACCAGGTCCAAACCAGGACTAAACCAGGTCCAAACCAGGTCTAAACCGGGTCTAAACCTGGTCTAAACCTGGTTTAAACCAGGTCTCAACCAGGACTAAAACCAGGACTAAACCAGGTCTAAACCAGGTCTAAACCAGGACTAAACCAGAACTGAACCTTGTCTAAACCAGGTCTAAACCAGGACTAAACCAGGTCTAAACCAGGTCTAAACAAGGAGTAAACCAGGACTAAACTGTCTAAACCAGGTCTCAACCAGGACTAAACCACGACTAAACCAGGTCTAAACCTGGACTGAACCTGGTCTAAACCAGGTCGAAACCAGGTTGAAACCAGGACTAAACCAGATCTAAACCAGGTCAAAACCAGGTCAAAACCAGGTCCAAACCAGGTCCAAACCAGGTCTAAACCAGGTCTAAACCTGGTCCAAACCAGGTCCAAACCAGGTCCAAACCAGGTCCAAACCAGGTCTAAACCAGGTCCAAACCAGGTTTAAACCAGGTCCAAACCAGGTCCAAACCAGGTCTAAACCAGGTCTAAACCAGGTCTAAACCAGGTCTAAACCACCAGGTCCAAACCAGGTCTAAACAGGTCCAAACCAGGTCTAAACCAGGTCCAAACCAGGTCCAACCAGGTCTAAACCAAGTCCCAAACCAGATCTAAACCAGGTCTAAACCAGGACTAAACCAGGTCTAAACCTGGTCTAAACCAGGACTAAACCAGGTCCAAACCAGGTCCAAACCAGGTCTAAACCAGGTCCAAACCAGGTCTAAACCAGGTCCAAACCAGGTCCAAACCAGGTCTAAACCAGGTCTAAACCACCAGGTCCAAACCAGGTCTAAACCAGGTCCAAACCAGGTCTAAACCAGGTCCAAACCAGGTCCAAACCAGGTCTAAACCAGGTCTAAACCAGGTCTAAACCAGGTCCAAACCAGGTCCTAAACCAGGTCCAAACCAGGACTAAAACCAGGTCTAAACCTGGTCTAAACAAGGTTTAAACCAGGTCTAAACCAGGTCTAAAACAGGGACTAAACCAGGACTAAACCAGGTCTAAACCAGGTCCAAACCAGAACTAAACCAGGTCCAAACCAGGTCTAAACCGGGTCTAAACCTGGTCTAAACCTGGTTTAAACCAGGTCTCAACCAGGACTAAACCAGGACTAAACCAGGTCTAAACCAGGTCTAAACCAGGACTAAACCAGAACTGAACCTTGTCTAAACCAGGTCTCAACCAGGACTAAACCAGGACTAAACCAGGTCCAAACCAGGTCCAAACTAGGTCTAAACCAGGTCTAAACCTGGTCCAAACCAGGTCTAAACCAGGTCCAAACCAGGTCCAAACCAGGTCTAAACCAGGTCCAAACCAGGTCTAAACCAGGTCCAAACCAGGTCCAAACCAGGTCTAAACCAGGTCTAAACCAGGTCTAAACCAGGTCTAAACCACCAGGTCTAAACCAGGTCTAAACCAGGTCCAAACCAGGTGTAAACCAGGTCCAAACCAGGTCCAAACCAGGTCTAAACCAGGTCCAAACCAGGTCTAAACCAGGTCCAAACCAGAACTAAACCAGGTCTAAACCTGGTCTAAACCAGGTTTAAACCAGGTCTAAACCAGGACTAAACCAGGACAAAACCAGGTCTAAAACAGGACTAAACCAGGACTAAACCAGGTCTAAACCAGGTCCAAACCAGGACTAAACCAGGTCCAAACCAGGTCTAAACCGGGTCTAAACCTGGTCTAAACCTGGTTTAAACCAGGACTAAACCAGGTCTAAACCAGGTCTAAACCAGGACTAAACCAGGACTAAACCTGGTCTAAACCAGGTCTCAACCAGGACTAAACCACGACTAAACCAGGTCTCAACCAGGTCTAAACCAGGTCTAAACCAGGTCTAAACCAGGTCTAAACCAGGACTAAACCAGGTCTAAACCAGGTCTAAACCAGGACTAAACCAGGACTAAACCTGGTCTAAACCAGGTCTCAACCAGGACTAAACCACGACTAAACCAGGTCTAAACCAGGTCTAAAACAGGACTAAACCTGGACTTAACCTGGTCTAAACCAGGTCAAAACCAGGTCAAAACCAGGTCCAAACCAGGTCCAAACCAAGTCTAAACCAGGTCTAAACCTGGTCCAAACCAGGTCTAAACCAGGTCCAAACCAGGTCTAAACCAGGTCCAAACCAGGTCTAAACCAGGTCCAAACCAGGACTAAACCAGGTCTAAACCTGGTCTAAACCAGGTTTAAACCAGGTCTAAACCAGGACTAAACCAGGACAAAACCAGGTCTAAAACAGGACTAAACCAGGACTAAACCAGGTCTAAACCAGGTCTAAACCAGGTCTAAACCAGGTCTAAACCAGGTCCAAACGAGTTCCAAACCAGTTCCAAACCAGGTCTAAACCAGGTCCAAACCAGGTCCAAACCAGGTCCAAAACAGGTCTAAACCAGGTCCAAACCAGGTCTAAACCTGGTTTAAACCAGGTCTCAACCAGGACTAAACCAGGACTAAACCAGGTCTAAACCAGGTCTAAACCAGGACTAAACAAGAACTGAACCTTGTCTAAACCAGGTCTAAACCAGGTCTAAACCAGGACTAAACCAGGTCTAAACCTGGTCTAAACCACGTCCAAACCAGGACTAAACCAGGTCTAAACCAGGTTTAAACCAGGTCTAAACCAGGAATAAACCAGGACAAAACCAGGTCTAAAACAGGACTAAACCAGGTCTAAACCAGGACTTAACCACGACTAAACCAGGTCTAAACCAGGTCTAAACCAGGTCTAAACCAGGTCTAAACCAGGTCTAAACCAGGTCCAAACCAGGTCCAAACCAGGTCTAAACCAGGTCCAAACCAGGTCTAAACCAGGTCCAAACCAGGTCTAAACCAGGTCCAAACCAGGTCCAACCCAGGTCTAAACCAGGTCCAAACCAGGACTAAACCAGGTCTAAACCTGGTCTAAATCAGGTTTAAACCAGGTCTAAACCAGGACTAAACCAGGACAAAACCAGGTCTAAACCAGGTCCAAACCAGGACTAAACCAGGTCTAAACCTGGTCTAAACCAGGTTTAAACCAGGTCTAAACCAGGTCTAAAACAGGACTAAACCAGGACTAAACCAGGTCTAAACCAGGTCCAAACCAGGACTAAACCAGGTCTAAACCAGGTCTAAACCAGGACTAAACCAGGATTAAACCTGGTCTAAACCAGGTCTCAACCAGGACTAAACCACGACTAAACCAGGACTAAACCAGGTCCAAACCAGGTCCAAACTAGGTCTAAACCAGGTCTAAACCTGGTCCAAACCAGGTCTAAACCAGGTCCAAACCAGGTCCAAACCAGGTCTAAACCAGGTCCAAACCAGGTCTAAACCAGGTCCAAACCAGGTCCAAACCAGGTCTAAACCAGGTCTAAACCAGGTCCAAACCAGGTCTAAACCAGGTCCAAACCAGGTCCAAACCAGGTCTAAACCAGGTCCAAACCAGGTCTAAACCAGGTCCAAACCAGGACTAAACCAGGTCTAAACCTGGTCTAAACCAGGTTTAAACCAGGTCTAAACTAGGACTAAACCAGGACAAAACCAGGTCTAAAACAGGACTAAACCAGGACTAAACCAGGACAAAACCAGGTCTAAAACAGGACTAAACCAGGACTAAACCAGGTCTAAACCAGGTCTAAACCAGGACTAAACCAGAACTGAACCTTGTCTAAACCAGGTCTAAACCAGGTCTAAACCAGGACTAAACCTTGTCTAAACCAGGTCTAAACCAGGTCTAAACCAGGACTAAACCAAGTCTAAACCAGGTCTAAACCAGGTCCAAACCAGGACTAAACCAGGACTAAACCAGGTCTAAACCAGGTCTAAACCAGGACTAAACCAGAACTGAACCTTGTCTAAACCAGGTCTAAACCAGGTCTAAACCAGGACTAAACCAGGTCTAAACCAGGTCTAAACCAGGACTAAACCAGGACTAAACCTGGTCTAAACCAGGTCTCAACCAGGACTAAACCACGACTAAACCAGGTCTAAACCAGGTCTAAACCAGGACTAAACCTGGACTGAACCTGGTCTAAACCAGGACTAAACCACGACTAAACCAGGTCGAAACCAGGTCGAAACCAGGACTAAACCAGATCTAAACCAGGTCAAAACCAGGTCAAAACCAGGTCCAAACCAGGTCCAAACCAGGTCTAAACCAGGTCTAAACCTGGTCCAAACCAGGTCTAAACCAGGTCCAAACCAGGTCCAAACCAGGTCTAAACCAGGTCCAAACCAGGTCTAAACCAGGTCCAAACCAGGTCCAAACCTGGTCTAAACCAGGACTAAACCAGGTCCAAACCAGGTCCAAACCAGGTCTAAACCAGGTCCAAACCAGGTCTAAACCAGGTCCAAACCAGGTCTAAACCAGGTCCAAACCAGGTCCAAACCAGGTCTAAACCAGGTCCAAACCAGGTCTAAACCAGGTCCAAACCAGGTCCAAACCAGGACTAAACCAGGTCTAAACCTGGTCTAAACCTGGTCCAAACCAGGTCTAAACCAGGTCCAAACCAGGTCCAAACCAGGACTAAACCAGGTCTAAACCTGGTCTAAACCAGGTTTAAACCAGGTCTAAACCAGGACTAAACCAGGACAAAACCAGGTCTAAAACAGGACTAAACCAGGACTAAACCAGGTCTAAACCAGGTCCAAACCAGGACTAAACCAGGTCCAAACCAGGTCTAAACCGGGTCTAAACCTGGTCTAAACCTGGTTTAAACCAGGTCTCAACCAGGACTAAACCAGGACTAAACCAGGTCTAAACCAGGTCTAAACCAGGACTAAACCAGAACTGAACCTTGTCTAAACCAGGTCTAAACCAGGACTAAACCAGGTCTAAACCAGGTCTAAACAAGGAGTAAACCAGGACTAAACCTGGTCTAAACCAGGTCTCAACCAGGACTAAACCACGACTAAACCAGGTCTAAACCAGGTCTAAACCAGGACTAAACCTGGACTGAACCTGGTCTAAACCAGGTCGAAACCAGGTCGAAACCAGGACTAAACCAGATCTAAACCAGGTCAAAACCAGGTCCAAACCAGGTCCAAACCAGGTCTAAACCAGGTCTAAACCTGGTCCAAACCAGGTCTAAACCAGATCCAAACCAGGTCCAAACCAGGTCTAAACCAGGTCCAAACCAGGTTTAAACCAGGTCCAAACCAGGTCCAAACCAGGTCTAAACCAGGTCTAAACCAGGTCTAAACCAGGTCTAAACCACCAGGTCCAAACCAGGTCTAAACCAGGTCCAAACCAGGTCTAAACCAGGTCCAAACCAGGTCCAAACCAGGTCTAAACCAGGTCCAAACCAGATCTAAACCAGGTCTAAACCAGGACTAAACCAGGTCTAAACCTGGTCTAAACCAGGACTAAACCAGGTCCAAACCAGGTCCAAACCAGGTCTAAACCAGGTCCAAACCAGGTCTAAACCAGGTCCAAACCAGGTCCAAACCAGGTCTAAACCAGGTCTAAACCAGGTCTAAACCAGGTCTAAACCAGGTCTAAACCACCAGGTCCAAACCAGGTCTAAACCAGGTCTAAACCTGGTCCAAACCAGGTCCAAACCAGGTCCAAACCAGGTCAAAACCAGGTCCAAACCAGGTCTAAACCAGGTCCAAACCAGAACTAAACCAGGTCTAAACCTGGTCTAAACCAGGTTTAAACCAGGTCTAAACCAGGACTAAACCAGGTCTAAACCTGGTCTAAACCAGGTCCAAACCAGGACTAAACCAGGTCCAAACCAGGTCTAAACCGGGTCTAAACCTGGTCTAAACCTGGTTTAAACCAGGACTAAACCAGGTCTAAACCAGGTCTAAACCAGGACTAAACCAGGACTAAACCTGGTCTAAACCAGGTCTCAACCAGGTCTAAACCAGGTCTAAACCAGGTCTAAACCAGGTCTAAACCAGGTCCAAACCAGGTCCAAACCAGGTCTAAACCAGGTCCAAACCAGATCTAAACCAGGTCTAAACCAGGACTAAACCAGGTCTAAACCTGGTCTAAACCAGGACTAAACCAGGTCCAAACCAGGTCCAAACCAGGTCTAAACCAGGTCCAAACCAGGTCTAAACCAGGTCCAAACCAGGTCCAAACCAGGTCTAAACCAGGTCTAAACCAGGTCTAAACCAGGTCTAAACCAGGTCTAAACCACCAGGTCCAAACCAGGTCTAAACCAGGTCTAAACCTGGTCCAAACCAGGTCCAAACCAGGTCCAAACCAGGTCAAAACCAGGTCCAAACCAGGTCTAAACCAGGTCCAAACCAGAACTAAACCAGGTCTAAACCTGGTCTAAACCAGGTTTAAACCAGGTCTAAACCAGGACTAAACCAGGACAAAACCAGGTCTAAAACAGGACTAAACCAGGACTAAACCAGGTCTAAACCAGGTCCAAACCAGGACTAAACCAGGTCCAAACCAGGTCTAAACCGGGTCTAAACCTGGTCTAAACCTGGTTTAAACCAGGACTAAACCAGGTCTAAACCAGGTCTAAACCAGGACTAAACCAGGACTAAACCTGGTCTAAACCAGGTCTCAACCAGGACTAAACCACGACTAAACCAGGTCTCAACCAGGTCTAAACCAGGTCTAAACCAGGTCTAAACCAGGTCTAAACCAGGACTAAACCAGGTCTAAACCAGGTCTAAACCAGGACTAAACCAGGACTAAACCTGGTCTAAACCAGGTCTAAACCAGGTCCAAACCAGGTCTAAACCAGGTCCAAACCAGGTCCAAACCAAGTCTAAACCAGGTCTAAACCTGGTCCAAACCAGGTCTAAACCAGGTCCAAACCAGGTCTAAACCAGGTCCAAACCAGGTCTAAACCAGGTCCAAACCAGGACTAAACCAGGTCTAAACCTGGTCTAAACCAGGTTTAAACCAGGTCTAAACCAGGACTAAACCAGGACAAAACCAGGTCTAAAACAGGACTAAACCAGGACTAAACCAGGTCTAAACCAGGTCTAAACCAGGTCTAAACCAGGTCTAAACCAGGTCCAAACGAGTTCCAAACCAGTTCCAAACCAGGTCTAAACCAGGTCCAAACCAGGTCCAAACCAGGTCCAAACCAGGTCTAAACCAGGTCCAAACCAGGTCTAAACCTGGTTTAAACCAGGTCTCAACCAGGACTAAACCAGGACTAAACCAGGTCTAAACCAGGTCTAAACCAGGACTAAACAAGAACTGAACCTTGTCTAAACCAGGTCTAAACCAGGTCTAAACCAGGACTAAACCAGGTCTAAACCTGGTCTAAACCAGGTTTAGACAGGTCTAAACCAGGTCTAAACCAGGTCCACACCAGGTCCAAACCAGGTCTAAACCAGGTCCAAACCAGGTCTAAACCACGTCCAAACCAGGACTAAACCAGGTCTAAACCAGGTTTAAACCAGGTCTAAACCAGGAATAAACCAGGACAAAACCAGGTCTAAAACAGGACTAAACCAGGTCTAAACCAGGACTTAACCACGACTAAACCAGGTCTAAACCAGGTCTAAACCAGGTCTAAACCAGGTCTAAACCAGGTCTAAACCAGGTCCAAACCAGGTCCAAACCAGGTCTAAACCAGGTCCAAACCAGGTCTAAACCAGGTCCAAACCAGGTCCAAACCAGGTCTAAACCAGGTCCAAACCAGGTCCTTACCAGGTCTAAACCAGGTCTAAACCAGGTCTAAACCAGGTCTAAACCAGGTCTAAACCAGGTCTAAACCACCAGGTCCAAACCAGGTCTAAACCAGGTCCAAACCAGGTCTAAACCAGGTCCAAACCAGGTCCAACCCAGGTCTAAACCAGGTCCAAACCAGGACTAAACCAGGTCTAAACCTGGTCTAAACCAGGTTTAAACCAGGTCTAAACCAGGACTAAACCAGGACAAAACCAGGTCTAAACCAGGTCCAAACCAGGACTAAACCAGGTCTAAACCTGGTCTAAACCAGGTTTAAACCAGGTCTAAACCAGGTCTAAAACAGGACTAAACCAGGACTAAACCAGGTCTAAACCAGGTCCAAACCAGGACTAAACCAGGTCCAAACCAGGTCTAAACCGGGTCTAAACCTGGTCTAAACCTGGTTTAAACCAGGTCTCAACCAGGACTAAACCAGGTCTAAACCAGGTCTAAACCAGGACTAAACCAGGATTAAACCTGGTCTAAACCAGGTCTCAACCAGGACTAAACCACGACTAAACCAGGACTAAACCAGGTCGAAACCAGGTCTAAACCAGGTCCAAACCAGGTCCAAACTAGGTCTAAACCAGGTCTAAACCTGGTCCAAACCAGGTCTAAACCAGGTCCAAACCAGGTCCAAACCAGGTCTAAACCAGGTCCAAACCAGGTCTAAACCAGGTCCAAACCAGGTCCAAACCAGGTCTAAACCAGGTCTAAACCAGGTCCAAACCAGGTCTAAACCAGGTCCAAACCAGGTCCAAACCAGGTCTAAACCAGGTCCAAACCAGGTCTAAACCAGGTCCAAACCAGGACTAAACCAGGTCTAAACCTGGTCTAAACCAGGTTTAAACCAGGTCTAAACCAGGACTAAACCAGGACAAAACCAGGTCTAAAACAGGACTAAACCAGGACTAAACCAGGACAAAACCAGGTCTAAACCAGGACTAAACCAGGACTAAACCAGGTCTAAACCAGGTCTAAACCAGGACTAAACCAGAACTGAACCTTGTCTAAACCAGGTCTAAACCAGGTCTAAACCAGGACTAAACCTTGTCTAAACCAGGTCTAAACCAGGTCTAAACCAGGACTAAACCAGGTCTAAACCAGGTCTAAACCAGGACTAAACCAGAACTGAACCTTGTCTAAACCAGGTCTAAACCAGGTCTAAACCAGGACTAAACCAGGTCTAAACCAGGTCTAAACCAGGACTAAACCAGGACTAAACCTGGTCTAAACCAGGTCTCAACCAGGACTAAACCACGACTAAACCAGGTCTAAACCAGGTCTAAACCAGGACTAAACCTGGACTGAACCTGGTCTAAACCAGGTCGAAACCAGGACTAAACCAGATCTAAACCAGGTCAAAACCAGGTCAAAACCAGGTCCAAACCAGGTCCAAACCAGGTCTAAACCAGGTCTAAACCTGGTCCAAACCAGGTCTAAACCAGGTCCAAACCAGGTCCAAACCAGGTCTAAACCAGGTCCAAACCAGGTCTAAACCAGGTCCAAACCAGGTCCAAACCTGGTCTAAACCAGGACTAAACCAGGTCCAAACCAGGTCCAAACCAGGTCTAAACCAGGTCCAAACCAGGTCTAAACCAGGTCCAAACCAGGTCTAAACCAGGTCCAAACCAGGTCCAAACCAGGTCTAAACCAGGTCCAAACCAGGTCCAAACCAGGTCCAAACCAGGACTAAACCAGGTCTAAACCTGGTCTAAACCAGGTTTAAACCAGGTCTAAACCAGGACTAAACCAGGACAAAACCAGGTCTAAAACAGGACTAAACCAGGACTAAACCAGGTCTAAACCAGGTCTAAACCAGGACTAAACCAGAACTGAACCTTGTCTAAACCAGGTCTAAACCAGGACTAAACCAGGTCTAAACCAGGTCTAAACAAGGAGTAAACCAGGACTAAACCTGGTCTAAACCAGGTCTCAACCAGGACTAAACCACGACTAAACCAGGTCTAAACCAGGTCTAAACCAGGACTAAACCTGGACTGAACCTGGTCTAAACCAGGTCGAAACCAGGTCGAAACCAGGACTAAACCAGATCTAAACCAGGTCAAAACCAGGTCCAAACCAGGTCCAAACCAGGTCTAAACCAGGTCTAAACCTGGTCCAAACCAGGTCTAAACCAGGTCCAAACCAGGTCCAAACCAGGTCTAAACCAGGTCCAAACCAGGTTTAAACCAGGTCCAAACCAGGTCCAAACCAGGTCTAAACCAGGTCTAAACCAGGTCTAAACCAGGTCTAAACCACCAGGTCCAAACCAGGTCTAAACCAGGTCCAAACCAGGTCTAAACCAGGTCCAAACCAGGTCCAAACCAGGTCTAAACCAGGTCCAAACCAGATCTAAACCAGGTCTAAACAGGACTAAACCAGGTCTAAACCTGGTCTAAACCAGGACTAAACCAGGTCCAAACCAGGTCCAAACCAGGTCTAAACCAGGTCCAAACCAGGTCTAAACCAGGTCCAAACCAGGTCTAAACCTGGTCTAAACCAGGTTTAAACCAGGTCTAAACCAGGTCTAAAACAGGACTAAACCAGGACTAAACCAGGTCTAAACCAGGTCCAAACCAGGACTAAACCAGGTCCAAACCAGGTCTAAACCGGGTCTAAACCTGGTCTAAACCTGGTTTAAACCAGGTCTCAACCAGGACTAAACCAGGTCTAAACCAGGTCTAAACCAGGACTAAACCAGGATTAAACCTGGTCTAAACCAGGTCTCAACCAGGACTAAACCACGACTAAACCAGGACTAAACCAGGTCGAAACCAGGTCTAAACCAGGTCCAAACCAGGTCCAAACTAGGTCTAAACCAGGTCTAAACCTGGTCCAAACCAGGTCTAAACCAGGTCCAAACCAGGTCCAAACCAGGTCTAAACCAGGTCCAAACCAGGTCTAAACCAGGTCCAAACCAGGTCCAAACCAGGTCTAAACCAGGTCTAAACCAGGTCCAAACCAGGTCTAAACCAGGTCCAAACCAGGTCCAAACCAGGTCTAAACCAGGTCCAAACCAGGTCTAAACCAGGTCCAAACCAGGACTAAACCAGGTCTAAACCTGGTCTAAACCAGGTTTAAACCAGGTCTAAACCAGGACTAAACCAGGACAAAACCAGGTCTAAAACAGGACTAAACCAGGACTAAACCAGGACAAAACCAGGTCTAAACCAGGACTAAACCAGGACTAAACCAGGTCTAAACCAGGTCTAAACCAGGACTAAACCAGAACTGAACCTTGTCTAAACCAGGTCTAAACCAGGTCTAAACCAGGACTAAACCTTGTCTAAACCAGGTCTAAACCAGGTCTAAACCAGGACTAAACCAGGTCTAAACCAGGTCTAAACCAGGACTAAACCAGAACTGAACCTTGTCTAAACCAGGTCTAAACCAGGTCTAAACCAGGACTAAACCAGGTCTAAACCAGGTCTAAACCAGGACTAAACCAGGACTAAACCTGGTCTAAACCAGGTCTCAACCAGGACTAAACCACGACTAAACCAGGTCTAAACCAGGTCTAAACCAGGACTAAACCTGGACTGAACCTGGTCTAAACCAGGTCGAAACCAGGACTAAACCAGATCTAAACCAGGTCAAAACCAGGTCAAAACCAGGTCCAAACCAGGTCCAAACCAGGTCTAAACCAGGTCTAAACCTGGTCCAAACCAGGTCTAAACCAGGTCCAAACCAGGTCCAAACCAGGTCTAAACCAGGTCCAAACCAGGTCTAAACCAGGTCCAAACCAGGTCCAAACCTGGTCTAAACCAGGACTAAACCAGGTCCAAACCAGGTCCAAACCAGGTCTAAACCAGGTCCAAACCAGGTCTAAACCAGGTCCAAACCAGGTCTAAACCAGGTCCAAACCAGGTCCAAACCAGGTCTAAACCAGGTCCAAACCAGGTCCAAACCAGGTCCAAACCAGGACTAAACCAGGTCTAAACCTGGTCTAAACCAGGTTTAAACCAGGTCTAAACCAGGACTAAACCAGGACAAAACCAGGTCTAAAACAGGACTAAACCAGGACTAAACCAGGTCTAAACCAGGTCTAAACCAGGACTAAACCAGAACTGAACCTTGTCTAAACCAGGTCTAAACCAGGACTAAACCAGGTCTAAACCAGGTCTAAACAAGGAGTAAACCAGGACTAAACCTGGTCTAAACCAGGTCTCAACCAGGACTAAACCACGACTAAACCAGGTCTAAACCAGGTCTAAACCAGGACTAAACCTGGACTGAACCTGGTCTAAACCAGGTCGAAACCAGGTCGAAACCAGGACTAAACCAGATCTAAACCAGGTCAAAACCAGGTCCAAACCAGGTCCAAACCAGGTCTAAACCAGGTCTAAACCTGGTCCAAACCAGGTCTAAACCAGGTCCAAACCAGGTCCAAACCAGGTCTAAACCAGGTCCAAACCAGGTTTAAACCAGGTCCAAACCAGGTCCAAACCAGGTCTAAACCAGGTCTAAACCAGGTCTAAACCAGGTCTAAACCACCAGGTCCAAACCAGGTCTAAACCAGGTCCAAACCAGGTCTAAACCAGGTCCAAACCAGGTCCAAACCAGGTCTAAACCAGGTCCAAACCAGATCTAAACCAGGTCTAAACCAGGACTAAACCAGGTCTAAACCTGGTCTAAACCAGGACTAAACCAGGTCCAAACCAGGTCCAAACCAGGTCTAAACCAGGTCCAAACCAGGTCTAAACCAGGTCCAAACCAGGTCCAAACCAGGTCTAAACCAGGTCTAAACCAGGTCTAAACCAGGTCTAAACCAGGTCTAAACCACCAGGTCCAAACCAGGTCTAAACCAGGTCCAAACCAGGTCTAAACCAGGTCCAAACCAGGTCCAAACCAGGTCTAAACCAGGTCTAAACCAGGTCTAAACCAGGTCCAAACCAGGTCTAAACCAGGTCAAAACCAGGACTAAACCAGGTCTAAACCTGGTCTAAACCAGGTTTAAACCAGGTCTAAACCAGGTCTAAAACAGGACTAAACCAGGACTAAACCAGGTCTAAACCAGGTCCAAACCAGGACTAAACCAGGTCCAAACCAGGTCTAAACCGGGTCTAAACCTGGTCTAAACCTGGTTTAAACCAGGTCTCAACCAGGACTAAACCAGGACTAAACCAGGTCTAAACCAGGTCTAAACCAGGACTAAACCAGAACTGAACCTTGTCTAAACCAGGTCTAAACCAGGTCTAAACCAGGACTAAACCAGGTCTAAACCAGGTCTAAACCAGGACTAAACCAGGATTAAACCTGGTCTAAACCAGGTCAAAACGTTGTCAAAACCAGGTCCAAACCAGGTCCAAACTAGGTCTAAACCAGGTCTAAACCTGGTCCAAACCAGGTCTAAACCAGGTCCAAACCAGGTCCAAACCAGGTCTAAACCAGGTCCAAACCAGGTCTAAACCAGGTCCAAACCAGGTCTAAACCAGGTCCAAACCAGGTCCAAACCAGGTCTAAACCAGGTCTAAACCAGGTCTAAACCAGGTCTAAACCAGGTCTAAACCAGGTCTAAACCACCAGGTCCAAACCAGGTCTAAACCAGGTCTAAACCAGGTCTAAACCAGGTCCAAACCAGGTCTAAACCAGGTCCAAACCAGGTCTAAACCAGGTCCAAACCAGGTCTAAACCAGGTCCAAACCAGGTCCAAACCAGGTCTAAACCAGGTCCAAACCAGGTCCAAACCAGGTCCAAACCAGGACTAAACCAGGTCTAAACCTGGTCTAAACCAGGTTTAAACCAGGTCTAAACCAGGACTAAACCAGGACAAAACCAGGTCTAAAACAGGACTAAACCAGGACTAAACCAGGTCTAAACCAGGTCCAAACCAGGACTAAACCAGGTCCAAACCAGGTCTAAACCGGGTCTAAACCTGGTCTAAACCTGGTTTAAACCAGGTCTCAACCAGGACTAAACCAGGACTAAACCAGGTCTAAACCAGGTCTAAACCAGGACTAAACCAGAACTGAACCTTGTCTAAACCAGGTCTAAACCAGGACTAAACCAGGTCTAAACCAGGTCTAAACAAGGAGTAAACCAGGACTAAACCTGGTCTAAACCAGGTCTCAACCAGGACTAAACCACGACTAAACCAGGTCTAAACCAGGTCTAAACCAGGACTAAACCTGGACTGAACCTGGTCTAAACCAGGTCGAAACCAGGTTGAAACCAGGACTAAACCAGATCTAAACCAGGTCAAAACCAGGTCAAAACCAGGTCCAAACCAGGTCCAAACCAGGTCTAAACCAGGTCTAAACCTGGTCCAAACCAGGTCTAAACCAGGTCCAAACCAGGTCCAAACCAGGTCTAAACCAGGTCCAAACCAGGTTTAAACCAGGTCCAAACCAGGTCCAAACCAGGTCTAAACCAGGTCTAAACCAGGTCTAAACCAGGTCCAAACCACCAGGTCCAAACCAGGTCTAAACCAGGTCCAAACCAGGTCTAAACCAGGTCCAAACCAGGTCCAAACCAGGTCTAAACCAAGTCCAAACCAGATCTAAACCAGGTCTAAACCAGGACTAAACCAGGTCTAAACCTGGTCTAAACCAGGACTAAACCAGGTCCAAACCAGGTCCAAACCAGGTCTAAACCAGGTCCAAACCAGGTCTAAACCAGGTCCAAACCAGGTCCAAACCAGGTCTAAACCAGGTCTAAACCACCAGGTCCAAACCAGGTCTAAACCAGGTCCAAACCAGGTCTAAACCAGGTCCAAACCAGGTCCAAACCAGGTCTAAACCAGGTCTAAACCAGGTCTAAACCAGGTCCAAACCAGGTCTAAACCAGGTCCAAACCAGGACTAAACCAGGTCTAAACCTGGTCTAAACCAGGTTTAAACCAGGTCTAAACCAGGTCTAAAACAGGACTAAACCAGGACTAAACCAGGTCTAAACCAGGTCTAAACCAGGTCCAAACCAGGTCTAAACCAGGTCCAAACCAGGACTAAACCAGGTCTAAACCTGGTCTAAACCAGGTTTAAACCAGGTCTAAACCAGGTCTAAAACAGGACTAAACCAGGACTAAACCAGGACTAAACCAGGTCTAAACCAGGTCCAAACCAGAACTAAACCAGGTCCAAACCAGGTCTAAACCGGGTCTAAACCTGGTCTAAACCTGGTTTAAACCAGGTCTCAACCAGGACTAAACCAGGACTAAACCAGGTCTAAACCAGGTCTAAACCAGGACTAAACCAGAACTGAACCTTGTCTAAACCAGGTCTAAACCAGGACTAAACCAGGATTAAACCTGGTCTAAACCAGGTCTCAACCAGGACTAAACCACGACTAAACCAGGACTAAACCAGGTCCAAACCAGGTCCAAACCAGGTCCAAACCAGGTCTAAACCAGGTCCAAACCAGGTCTAAACCAGGTCCAAACCAGGTCCAAACCAGGTCTAAACCAGGTCCAAACCAGGTCTAAACCAGGTCCAAACCAGGTCTAAACCAGGTCTAAACCAGGTCTAAACCAGGTCTAAACCACCAGGTCCAAACCAGGTCTAAACCAGGTCCAAACCAGGTCTAAACCAGGTCCAAACCAGGTCCAAACCAGGTCTAAACCAGGTCCAAACCAGGTCTAAACCAGGTCCAAACCAGAACTAAACCAGGTCTAAACCTGGTCTAAACCAGGTTTAAACCAGGTCTAAACCAGGACTAAACCAGGACAAAACCAGGTCTAAAACAGGACTAAACCAGGACTAAACCAGGTCTAAACCAGGTCCAAACCAGGACTAAACCAGGTCCAAACCAGGTCTAAACCGGGTCTAAACCTGGTCTAAACCTGGTTTAAACCAGGTCTCAACCAGGTCTAAACCAGGTCCAAACCAGGACTAAACCAGGTCTAAACCAGGTCTAAACCAGGACTAAACCAGGTCTAAACCAGGTCTAAACCAGGACTAAACCAGGACTAAACCTGGTCTAAACCAGGTCTCAACCAGGACTAAACCACGACTAAACCAGGTCTAAACCAGGTCTAAACCAGGACTAAACCTGGACTGAACCTGGTCTAAACCAGGTCAAAACCAGGTCAAAACCAGGTCCAAACCAGGTCCAAACCAAGTCTAAACCAGGTCTAAACCTGGTCCAAACCAGGTCTAAACCAGGTCCAAACCAGGTCTAAACCAGGTTTAAACCAGGTCTAAACCAGGACTAAACCAGGACAAAACCAGGTCTAAAACAGGACTAAACCAGGACTAAACCAGGTCTAAACCAGTTCCAAACCAGTTCCAAACCAGGTCTAAACCAGGTCCAAACCAGGTCTAAACCGGGTCTAAACCAGGTCTAAACCTGGTTTAAACCAGGTCTCAACCAGGACTAAACCAGGACTAAACCAGGTCTAAACCAGGTCTAAACCAGGACTAAACAAGAACTGAACCTTGTCTAAACCAGGTCTAAACCAGGTCTAAACCAGGACTAAACCAGGTCTAAACCTGGTCTAAACCAGGTTTAGACAGGTCCAAACCAGGTCTAAACCAGGTCCAAACCAGGTCTAAACCACGTCCAAACCAGGACTAAACCAGGTCTAAACCAGGTTTAAACCAGGTCTAAACCAGGAATAAACCAGGACAAAACCAGGTCTAAAAAAGGGCTAAACCAGGACTAAACCAGAACTGAACCTGGTCTAAACCAGGTTTAGACCAGGTCTAAACCAGGTCTAAACCAGGTCCAAACCAGGTCCAAACCAGGTCTAAACCAGGTCCAAACCAGGACTAAACCAGGTCTAAACCTGGTCTAAACCAGGTTTAAACCAGGTCTAAAACAGGACTAAACCAGGACTAAACCAGGTCTAAACCAGGTCCAAACCAGGACTAAACCAGGTCCAAACCAGATGTAAACCGGGTCTAAACCTGGTCTAAACCTGGTTTAAACCAGGTCTCAACCAGGACTAAACCAGGTCTAAACCAGGTCTAAACCAGGTCTAAACCAGGACTAAACCAGAACTGAACCTTGTCTAAACCAGGTCTAAACCAGGACTAAACCTGGTCCAAACCAGGTCTAAACCAGGTCCAAACCAGGACTAAACCAGGTCTAAACCTGGTCTAAACCAGGTTTAAACCAGGACTAAAACAGGGCTAAACCAGGACTAAACCAGGTCTAAACCAGGTCCAAACCAGGACTAAACCAGGTCCAAACCAGATGTAAACCGGGTCTAAACCTGGTCTAAACCTGGTTTAAACCAGGTCTCAACCAGGAATAAACCAGGTCTAAACCAGGTCTAAACCAGGTCTAAACCAGGACTTAACCACGACTAAACCAGGTCTAAACCAGGTCTAAACCAGGTCTAAACCAGGTCTAAACCAGGTCTAAACCAGGTCCAAACCAGGTCCAAACCAGGTCTAAACCAGGTCCAAACCAGGTCCAAACCTGGTCTAGACCAGGACTAAACCAGGTCCAAACCAGGTCCAAACCAGGTCTAAACCAGGTCCAAACCAGGTCTAAACCAGGTCCAAACCAGGTCTAAACCAGGTCCAAACCAGGTCCAAACCAGGTCTAAACCAGGTCCAAACCAGGTCCAAACCAGGTCCAAACCAGGACTAAACCAGGTCTAAACCTGGTCTAAACCAGGTTTAAACCAGGTCTAAACCAGGACTAAACCAGGACAAAACCAGGTCTAAAACAGGACTAAACCAGGACTAAACCAGGTCTAAACCAGGTCCAAACCAGGACTAAACCAGGTCCAAACCAGGTCTAAACCGGGTCTAAACCTGGTCTAAACCTGGTTTAAACCAGGTCTCAACCAGGACTAAACCAGGACTAAACCAGGTCTAAACCAGGTCTAAACCAGGACTAAACCAGAACTGAACCTTGTCTAAACCAGGTCTAAACCAGGACTAAACCAGGTCTAAACCAGGTCTAAACAAGGAGTAAACCAGGACTAAACCTGGTCTAAACCAGGTCCCAACCAGGACTAAACCACGACTAAACCAGGTCTAAACCAGGTCTAAACCAGGACTAAACCTGGACTGAACCTGGTCTAAACCAGGTCGAAACCAGGTCGAAACCAGGACTAAACCAGATCTAAACCAGGTCAAAACCAGGTCCAAACCAGGTCCAAACCAGGTCTAAACCAGGTCTAAACCTGGTCCAAACCAGGTCTAAACCAGGTCCAAACCAGGTCCAAACCAGGTCTAAACCAGGTCCAAACCAGGTTTAAACCAGGTCCAAACCAGGTCCAAACCAGGTCTAAACCAGGTCTAAACCAGGTCTAAACCAGGTCTAAACCACCAGGTCCAAACCAGGTCTAAACCAGGTCCAAACCAGGTCTAAACCAGGTCCAAACCAGGTCCAAACCAGGTCTAAACCAGGTCCAATCCAGATCTAAACCAGGTCTAAACCAGGACTAAACCAGGTCTAAACCTGGTCTAAACCAGGACTAAACCAGGTCCAAACCAGGTCCAAACCAGGTCTAAACCAGGTCCAAACCAGGTCTAAACCAGGTCCAAACCAGGTCCAAACCAGGTCTAAACCAGGTCTAAACCAGGTCTAAACCAGGTCTAAACCAGGTCTAAACCACCAGGTCCAAACCAGGTCTAAACCAGGTCCAAACCAGGTCTAAACCAGGTCCAAACCAGGTCCAAACCAGGTCTAAACCAGGTCTAAACCAGGTCTAAACCAGGTCCAAACCAGGTCTAAACCAGGTCAAAACCAGGACTAAACCAGGTCTAAACCTGGTCTAAACCAGGTTTAAACCAGGTCTAAACCAGGTCTAAAACAGGACTAAACCAGGACTAAACCAGGTCTAAACCAGGTCCAAACCAGGACTAAACCAGGTCCAAACCAGGTCTAAACCGGGTCTAAACCTGGTCTAAACCTGGTTTAAACCAGGTCTCAACCAGGACTAAACCAGGACTAAACCAGGTCTAAACCAGGTCTAAACCAGGTCTAAACCAGGACTAAACCAGGTCTAAACCAGGTCTAAACCAGGACTAAACCAGGATTAAACCTGGTCTAAACCAGGTCTCAACCAGGACTAAACCAGGTCTAAACCAGGTCAAAACGTTGTCAAAACCAGGTCCAAACCAGGTCCAAACTAGGTCTAAACCAGGTCTAAACCTGGTCCAAACCAGGTCTAAACCAGGTCCAAACCAGGTCCAAACCAGGTCTAAACCAGGTCCAAACCAGGTCTAAACCAGGTCCAAACCAGGTCTAAACCAGGTCCAAACCAGGTCCAAACCAGGTCTAAACCAGGTCTAAACCAGGTCTAAACCAGGTCTAAACCAGGTCTAAACCAGGTCTAAACCACCAGGTCCAAACCAGGTCTAAACCAGGTCTAAACCAGGTCTAAACCAGGTCCAAACCAGGTCTAAACCAGGTCCAAACCAGGTCTAAACCAGGTCCAAACCAGGTCTAAACCAGGTCCAAACCAGGTCCAAACCAGGTCCAAACCAGGTCCAAACCAGGACTAAACCAGGTCTAAACCTGGTCTAAACCAGGTTTAAACCAGGTCTAAACCAGGACTAAACCAGGACAAAACCAGGTCTAAAACAGGACTAAACCAGGACTAAACCAGGTCTAAACCAGGTCCAAACCAGGACTAAACCAGGTCCAAACCAGGTCTAAACCGGGTCTAAACCTGGTCTAAACCTGGTTTAAACCAGGTCTCAACCAGGACTAAACCAGGACTAAACCAGGTCTAAACCAGGTCTAAACCAGGACTAAACCAGAACTGAACCTTGTCTAAACCAGGTCTAAACCAGGACTAAACCAGGTCTAAACCAGGTCTAAACAAGGAGTAAACCAGGACTAAACCTGGTCTAAACCAGGTCTCAACCAGGACTAAACCACGACTAAACCAGGTCTAAACCAGGTCTAAACCAGGACTAAACCTGGACTGAACCTGGTCTAAACCAGGTCGAAACCAGGTTGAAACCAGGACTAAACCAGATCTAAACCAGGTCAAAACCAGGTCAAAACCAGGTCCAAACCAGGTCCAAACCAGGTCTAAACCAGGTCTAAACCTGGTCCAAACCAGGTCTAAACCAGGTCCAAACCAGGTCCAAACCAGGTCTAAACCAGGTCCAAACCAGGTTTAAACCAGGTCCAAACCAGGTCCAAACCAGGTCTAAACCAGGTCTAAACCAGGTCTAAACCACCAGGTCCAAACCAGGTCTAAACCAGGTCCAAACCAGGTCTAAACCAGGTCCAAACCAGGTCCAAACCAGGTCTAAACCAAGTCCAAACCAGATCTAAACCAGGTCTAAACCAGGACTAAACCAGGTCTAAACCTGGTCTAAACCAGGACTAAACCAGGTCCAAACCAGGTCCAAACCAGGTCTAAACCAGGTCCAAACCAGGTCTAAACCAGGTCCAAACCAGGTCCAAACCAGGTCTAAACCAGGTCTAAACCAGGTCTAAACCAAGTCCAAACCAGATCTAAACCAGGTCTAAACCAGGACTAAACCAGGTCTAAACCTGGTCTAAACCAGGACTAAACCAGGTCCAAACCAGGTCCAAACCAGGTCTAAACCAGGTCCAAACCAGGTCTAAACCAGGTCTAAACCAGGTCCAAACCAGGTCTAAACCAGGTCCAAACCAGGTCCAAACCAGGTCTAAACCAGGTCTAAACCAGGTCTAAACCAAGTCCAAACCAGATCTAAACCAGGTCTAAACCAGGACTAAACCAGGTCTAAACCTGGTCTAAACCAGGACTAAACCAGGTCCAAACCAGGTCCAAACCAGGTCTAAACCAGGTCCAAACCAGGTCCAAACCAGGTCTAAACCAGGTCTAAACCAGGTCTAAACCAGGTCCAAACCAGGTCTAAACCAGGTCCAAACCAGGACTAAACCAGGTCTAAACCTGGTCTAAACCAGGTTTAAACCAGGTCTAAACCAGGTCTAAAACAGGACTAAACCAGGACTAAACCAGGTCTAAACCAGGTCCAAACCAGAACTAAACCAGGTCCAAACCAGGTCTAAACCGGGTCTAAACCTGGTCTAAACCTGGTTTAAACCAGGTCTCAACCAGGACTAAACCAGGACTAAACCAGGTCTAAACCAGGTCTAAACCAGGACTAAACCAGAACTGAACCTTGTCTAAACCAGGTCTAAACCAGGACTAAACCAGGATTAAACCTGGTCTAAACCAGGTCTCAACCAGGACTAAACCACGACTAAACCAGGACTAAACCAGGTCCAAACCAGGTCCAAACCAGGTCCAAACCAGGTCTAAACCAGGTCCAAACCAGGTCTAAACCAGGTCCAAACCAGGTCCAAACCAGGTCTAAACCAGGTCCAAACCAGGTCTAAACCAGGTCCAAACCAGGTCTAAACCAGGTCTAAACCAGGTCTAAACCAGGTCTAAACCACCAGGTCCAAACCAGGTCTAAACCAGGTCCAAACCAGGTCTAAACCAGGTCCAAACCAGGTCCAAACCAGGTCTAAACCAGGTCCAAACCAGGTCTAAACCAGGTCCAAACCAGAACTAAACCAGGTCTAAACCTGGTCTAAACCAGGTTTAAACCAGGTCTAAACCAGGACTAAACCAGGACAAAACCAGGTCTAAAACAGGACTAAACCAGGACTAAACCAGGTCTAAACCAGGTCCAAACCAGGACTAAACCAGGTCCAAACCAGGTCTAAACCGGGTCTAAACCTGGTCTAAACCTGGTTTAAACCAGGTCTCAACCAGGTCTAAACCAGGTCCAAACCAGGACTAAACCAGGTCTAAACCAGGTCTAAACCAGGACTAAACCAGGACTAAACCTGGTCTAAACCAGGTCTCAACCAGGACTAAACCACGACTAAACCAGGTCTAAACCAGGTCTAAACCAGGACTAAACCTGGACTGAACCTGGTCTAAACCAGGTCAAAACCAGGTCAAAACCAGGTCCAAACCAGGTCCAAACCAAGTCTAAACCAGGTCTAAACCT
The DNA here is from genome assembly GCF_026437365.1 of Eucyclogobius newberryi. Classification (NCBI taxonomy): domain Eukaryota; kingdom Metazoa; phylum Chordata; class Actinopteri; order Gobiiformes; family Gobiidae; genus Eucyclogobius; species Eucyclogobius newberryi. The sequence continues at coordinate 26,147 of NW_027315962.1, forward strand.
GGTCCAAACCAGGTCTAAACCAGGTCCAAACCAGGTCTAAACCAGGTTTAAACCAGGTCTAAACCAGGACTAAACCAGGACAAAACCAGGTCTAAAACAGGACTAAACCAGGACTAAACCAGGTCTAAACCAGTTCCAAACCAGTTCCAAACCAGGTCTAAACCAGGTCCAAACCAGGTCTAAACCGGGTCTAAACCAGGTCTAAACCTGGTTTAAACCAGGTCTCAACCAGGACTAAACCAGGACTAAACCAGGTCTAAACCAGGTCTAAACCAGGACTAAACAAGAACTGAACCTTGTCTAAACCAGGTCTAAACCAGGTCTAAACCAGGACTAAACCAGGTCTAAACCTGGTCTAAACCAGGTTTAGACAGGTCCAAACCAGGTCTAAACCAGGTCCAAACCAGGTCTAAACCACGTCCAAACCAGGACTAAACCAGGTCTAAACCAGGTTTAAACCAGGTCTAAACCAGGAATAAACCAGGACAAAACCAGGTCTAAAAAAGGGCTAAACCAGGACTAAACCAGAACTGAACCTGGTCTAAACCAGGTTTAGACCAGGTCTAAACCAGGTCTAAACCAGGTCCAAACCAGGTCCAAACCAGGTCTAAACCAGGTCCAAACCAGGACTAAACCAGGTCTAAACCTGGTCTAAACCAGGTTTAAACCAGGTCTAAAACAGGACTAAACCAGGACTAAACCAGGTCTAAACCAGGTTCAAACCAGGACTAAACCAGGTCCAAACCAGATGTAAACCGGGTCTAAACCTGGTCTAAACCTGGTTTAAACCAGGTCTCAACCAGGACTAAACCAGGTCTAAACCAGGTCTAAACCAGGTCTAAACCAGGACTAAACCAGAACTGAACCTTGTCTAAACCAGGTCTAAACCAGGACTAAACCTGGTCCAAACCAGGTCTAAACCAGGTCCAAACCAGGACTAAACCAGGTCTAAACCTGGTCTAAACCAGGTTTAAACCAGGACTAAAACAGGGCTAAACCAGGACTAAACCAGGTCTAAACCAGGTCCAAACCAGGACTAAACCAGGTCCAAACCAGATGTAAACCGGGTCTAAACCTGGTCTAAACCTGGTTTAAACCAGGTCTCAACCAGGAATAAACCAGGTCTAAACCAGGTCTAAACCAGGTCTAAACCAGGACTTAACCACGACTAAACCAGGTCTAAACCAGGTCTAAACCAGGTCTAAACCAGGTCTAAACCAGGTCTAAACCAGGTCCAAACCAGGTCCAAACCAGGTCTAAACCAGGTCCAAACCAGGTCTAAACCAGGTCCAAACCAGGTCCAAACCAGGTCTAAACCAGGTCCAAACCAGGTCCTTACCAGGTCTAAACCAGGTCTAAACCAGGTCTAAACCAGGTCTAAACCAGGTCTAAACCAGGTCTAAACCACCAGGTCCAAACCAGGTCTAAACCAGGTCCAAACCAGGTCTAAACCAGGTCCAAACCAGGTCCAACCCAGGTCTAAACCAGGTCCAAACCAGGACTAAACCAGGTCTAAACCTGGTCTAAACCAGGTTTAAACCAGGTCTAAACCAGGACTAAACCAGGACAAAACCAGGTCTAAAACAGGACTAAACCAGGACTAAACCAGGTCTAAACCAGGTCTAAACCGGGTCTAAACCTGGTCTAAACCTGGTTTAAACCAGGTCTCAACCAGGACTAAACCAGGACTAAACCAGGTCTAAACCAGGTCTAAATCAGGACTAAACCAGAACTGAACCTTGTCTAAACCAGGTCTAAACCAGGTCTAAACCAGGACTAAACCAGGACAAAACCAGGTCTAAACCAGGTCTAAACCTGGTCCAAACCAGGTCTAAACCAGGTCCAAACCAGGTCCAAACCAGGTCTAAACCAGGTCCAAACCAGGTTTAAACCAGGTCCAAACCAGATCCAAACCAGGTCTAAACCAGGTCTAAACCAGGTCTAAACCAGGTCTAAACCAGGTCTAAACCAGGTCTAAACCACCAGGTCCAAACCAGGTCTAAACCAGGTCCAAACCAGGTCTAAACCAGGTCCAAACCAGGTCCAAACCAGGTCTAAACCAGGTCCAAACCAGATCTAAACCAGGTCCAAACCAGGACTAAACCAGGTCTAAACCTGGTCTAAACCAGGACTAAACCAGGTCCAAACCAGGTCCAAACCAGGTCTAAACCAGGTCCAAACCAGGTCTAAACCAGGTCCAAACCAGGTCCAAACCAGGTCTAAACCAGGTCTAAACCAGGTCTAAACCAGGTCTAAACCAGGTCTAAACCACCAGGTCCAAACCAGGTCTAAACCAGGTCCAAACCAGGTCTAAACCAGGTCCAAACCAGGTCTAAACCAGGTCCAAACCAGGACTAAACCAGGTCTAAACCTGGTCTAAACCAGGTTTAAACCAGGTCTAAACCAGGACTAAACCAGGACAAAACCAGGTCTAAAACAGGACTAAACCAGGACTAAACCAGGTCTAAACCAGGTCCAAACCAGGACCAAACCAGGTCCAAACCAGGTCTAAACCGGGTCTAAACCTGGTCTAAACCTGGTTTAAACCAGGTCTCAACCAGGACTAAACCAGGACTAAACCAGGTCTAAACCAGGTCTAAACCAGGACTAAACCAGAACTGAACCTTGTCTAAACCAGGTCTAAACCAGGTCTAAACCAGGACTAAACCAGGTCTAAACCAGGTCTAAACCAGGACTACACCAGGACTAAACCTGGTCTAAACCAGGTCTAAACCAGGTCGAAACCAGGACTAAACCAGATCTAAACCTGGTCCAAACCAGGTCTAAACCAGGTCCAAACCAGGTCCAAACCAGGTCTAAACCAGGTCCAAACCAGGTCTAAACCAGGTCCAAACCAGGTCCAAACCAGGTCTAAACCAGGTCCAAACCAGGTCCAACCCAGGTCTAAACCAGGTCCAAACCAGGACTAAACCAGGTCTAAACCTGGTCTAAACCAGGTTTAAACCAGGTCTAAACCAGGACTAAACCAGGACAAAACCAGGTCTAAAACAGGACTAAACCAGGACTAAACCAGGTCTAAACCAGGTCTAAACCGGGTCTAAACCTGGTCTAAACCTGGTTTAAACCAGGTCTCAACCAGGACTAAACCAGGACTAAACCAGGTCTAAACCAGGTCTAAATCAGGACTAAACCAGAACTGAACCTTGTCTAAACCAGGTCTAAACCAGGTCTAAACCAGGACTAAACCAGGACAAAACCAGGTCTAAACCAGGTCTAAACCTGGTCCAAACCAGGTCTAAACCAGGTCCAAACCAGGTCCAAACCAGGTCTAAACCAGGTCCAAACCAGGTTTAAACCAGGTCCAAACCAGATCCAAACCAGGTCTAAACCAGGTCTAAACCAGGTCTAAACCAGGTCTAAACCAGGTCTAAACCAGGTCTAAACCACCAGGTCCAAACCAGGTCTAAACCAGGTCCAAACCAGGTCTAAACCAGGTCCAAACCAGGTCCAAACCAGGTCTAAACCAGGTCCAAACCAGATCTAAACCAGGTCCAAACCAGGACTAAACCAGGTCTAAACCTGGTCTAAACCAGGACTAAACCAGGTCCAAACCAGGTCCAAACCAGGTCTAAACCAGGTCCAAACCAGGTCTAAACCAGGTCCAAACCAGGTCCAAACCAGGTCTAAACCAGGTCTAAACCAGGTCTAAACCAGGTCTAAACCAGGTCTAAACCACCAGGTCCAAACCAGGTCTAAACCAGGTCCAAACCAGGTCTAAACCAGGTCCAAACCAGGTCTAAACCAGGTCCAAACCAGGACTAAACCAGGTCTAAACCTGGTCTAAACCAGGTTTAAACCAGGTCTAAACCAGGACTAAACCAGGACAAAACCAGGTCTAAAACAGGACTAAACCAGGACTAAACCAGGTCTAAACCAGGTCCAAACCAGGACCAAACCAGGTCCAAACCAGGTCTAAACCGGGTCTAAACCTGGTCTAAACCTGGTTTAAACCAGGTCTCAACCAGGACTAAACCAGGACTAAACCAGGTCTAAACCAGGTCTAAACCAGGACTAAACCAGAACTGAACCTTGTCTAAACCAGGTCTAAACCAGGTCTAAACCAGGACTAAACCAGGTCTAAACCAGGTCTAAACCAGGACTACACCAGGACTAAACCTGGTCTAAACCAGGTCTAAACCAGGTCGAAACCAGGACTAAACCAGATCTAAACCTGGTCCAAACCAGGTCTAAACCAGGTCCAAACCAGGTCCAAACCAGGTCTAAACCAGGTCCAAACCAGGTCTAAACCAGGTCCAAACCAGGTCCAAACCAGGTCTAAACCAGGTCCAAACCAGGTCTAAACCAGGTCCAAACCAGGACTAAACCAGGTCTAAACCTGGTCTAAACCAGGACTAAACCAGGTCCAAACCAGGTCCAAACCAGGTCCAAACCAGGTCCAAACCAGGTCTAAACCAGGTCCAAACCAGGTCCAAACCAGGTCTAAACCAGGTCTAAACCAGGTCTAAACCAGGTCTAAACCAGGTCTAAACCACCAGGTCCAAACCAGGTCTAAACCAGGTCTAAACCAGGTCTAAACCAGGTCTAAACCACCAGGTCCAAACCAGGTCCAAATCAGGACTAAACCAGGTCTAAACCTGGTCTAAACCAGGTTTAAACCAGGTCTAAACCAGGACTAAACCAGGACAAAACCAGGTCTAAAACAGGACTAAACCAGGACTAAACCAGGTCTAAACCAGGTCCAAACCAGGACTAAACCAGGTCCAAACAAGGTCTAAACCGGGTCTACACCTGGTCTAAACCTGGTTTAAACCAGGTCTCAACCAGGACTAAACCAGGACTAAACCAGGTCTAAACCAGGTCTAAACCAGGACTAAACCAGAACTGAACCTTGTCTAAACCAGGTCTAAACCAGGTCTAAACCAGGACTAAACCAGGTCTAAACCAGGTCAAAACCAGGACTAAACCAGGACTAAACCTGGTCTAAACCAGGTCTCAACCAGGACTAAACCAGGACTAAACCAGGTCTAAACCAGGACTAAACCTGGTCGAAACCAGGACTAAACCAGATCTAAACCAGGTCAAAACCAGGTCTAAAACAGGACTAAACCAGGACTAAACCAGGTCTAAACCGGGTCTAAACCTGGTCTAAACCTGGTTTAAACCAGGTCTCAACCAGGACTAAACCAGGACTAAACCAGGTCTAAACCAGGTCTAAATCAGGACTAAACCAGGTCTAAACCAGGTCTAAACCAGGTCTAAACCAGGTCTAAACCAGGACTAAACCAGGACTAAACCTGGTCTAAACCAGGTCTCAACCAGGACTAAACCACGACTAAACCAGGTCTAAACCAGGTCTAAACCAGGACTAAACCTGGACTGAACCTGGTCTAAACCAGGTCCAAACCAGGTCCAAACCAGGTCTAAACCAGGTCTAAACCTGGTCCAAACCAGGTCTAAACCAGGTCTAAACCAGGTCCAAACCAGGTCTAAACCAGGTCCAAACCAGGACTAAACCAGGTCTAAACCTGGTCTAAACCAGGTTTAAACCAGGTCTAAACCAGGACTAAACCAGGACAAAACCAGGTCTAAAACAGGACTAAACCAGGACTAAACCAGGTCTAAACCAGGTCTAAACCAGGTCTAAACCAGGTCCAAACCAGGTCCAAACCAGGTCTAAACCAGGTCCAAACCAGGTCCAAACCAGGTCCAAACCAGGTCTAAACCAGGTCTAAACCTGGTCTAAACCTGGTCTAAACCTGGTTTAAACCAGGTCTCAACCAGGACTAAACCAGGACTAAACCAGGTCTAAACCAGGTCTAAACCAGGACTAAACCAGAACTGAACCTTGTCTAAACCAGGTCTAAACCAGGTCTAAAGCAGGACTAAACCAGGTCTAAACCTGGTCAAAACCAGGTTTAGACAGGTCTAAACCAGGTCCAAACCAGGTCCAAACCAGGACTAAACCAGGTCTAAACCAGGTTTAAACCAGGTCTAAACCAGGACTAAACCAGGACAAAACCAGGTCTAAAACAGGACTAAACCAGGACTAAACCAGGTCTAAACCAGGTCCAAACCAGGACTAAACCAGGTCCAAACCAGGTCCAAACCAGGTCTAAACCAGGTCTAAACCAGGTCCAAACCAGGTCCAAACCAGGTCTGAACCAGGTCCAAATCAGGACTAAACCAGGTCTAAACCTGGTCTAAACCAGGTTTAAACCAGGTCTAAAACAGGACTAAACCAGGTTTAAACCAGGTCTAAAACAGGACTAAACCTGGTCCAAACCAGGTCTCAACCAGGACTAAACCAGGTCCAAACCAGGTCTAAACCAGGTCCAAACCAGGTCCAAACCAGGTCTAAACCAGGTCTAAACCAGGTCTAAACCAGGTCTAAACCAGGTCTAAACCAGGACTAAACCTGGTCCAAACCAGGTCTCAACCAGGACTAAACCAGGACTAAACCAGGTCTAAACCAGGTCTAAACCAGGTCTAAACCTGGTCCAAACCAGGTCTAAACCAGGTCCAAACCAGGTCCAAACCAGGTCTAAACCAGGTCTAAACCAGGTCTAAACCACCAGGTCCAAACCAGGTCTAAACCAGGTCCAAACCAGGTCTAAACCAGGTCCAAACCAGGTCCAAACCAGGTCTAAACCAGGTCCAAACCAGGTCCAAACCAGGTCTAAACCAGGTTTAAACCAGGTCTAAACCAGGACTAAACCAGGACAAAACCAGGTCTAAAACTGGACTAAACCAGGACTAAACCAGGTCTAAACCAGGTCCAAACCAGGACTAAACCAGGTCCAAACCAGGTCTAAACCGGGTCTACACCTGGTCTAAACCTGGTTTAAACCAGGTCTCAACCAGGACTAAACCAGGACTAAACCAGGTCTAAACCAGGTCTAAACCAGGACTAAACCAGGTCTAAACCAGGTCAAAACCAGGACTAAACCAGGACTAAACCAGGTCTAAACCAGGTCAAAACCAGGACTAAACCAGGACTAAACCTGTTCTAAACCAGGTCTCAACCAGGACTAAACCAGGACTAAACCAGGTCTAAACCAGGACTAAACCTGGACTGAACCTGGTCTAAACCAGGTCGAAACCAGGTCGAAACCAGGACTAAACCAGGTCAAAACCAGGTGAAAACCAGGTCCAAACCAGGTCTAAACCAGGTCCAAACCAGGTCTAAACCAGGTCCAAACCAGGTCTAAACCAGGTCCAAACCAGGTCCAAACCAGGTCTAAACCAGGTCCAAACCAGGTTTAAACCAGGTCCAAACCAGGACTAAACCAGGTCTAAACCTGCTCTAAACCAGGTTTAAACCAGGTCTAAACCAGGACTAAACCAGGACAAAACCAGGTCTAAAACAGGACTAAACCAGGACTAAACCAGGTCTAAACCAGGTCTAAACCAGGTCTAAACCAGGTCTAAACCAGGTCCAAACCAGGTCCAAACCAGGTCTAAACCAGGTCCAAACCAGGTCCAAACCAGGTCCAAACCAGGTCTAAACCAGGTCCAAACCAGGTCTAAACCTGGTCTAAACCTGGTTTAAACCAGGTCTCAACCAGGACTAAACCAGGACTAAACCAGGTCTAAACCAGGTCTAAACCTGGTCTAAACCTGGTTTAAACCAGGACTAAACCAGAACTGAACCTTGTCTAAACCAGGTCTAAACCAGGTCTAAACAAGGAGTAAACCAGGACTAAACCTGGTCTAAACCAGGTCTCAACCAGGACTAAACCACGACTAAACCAGGTCTAAACCAGGTCTAAACCAGGACTAAACCTGGACTGAACCTGGTCTAAACCAGGTCGAAACCAGGTCAAAACCAGGTCCAAACCAGGTCCAAACCAGGTCTAAACCAGGTCTAAACCTGGTCCAAACCAGGTCTAAACCAGGTCCAAACCAGGTCCAAACCAGGACTAAACCAGGACTAAACCAGGACTAAACCAGGTCTAAACCAGGTCTAAACCAGGACTAAACCAGAACTGAACCTTGTCTAAACCAGGTCTAAACCAGGTCTAAACAAGGAGTAAACCAGGACTAAACCTGGTCTAAACCAGGTCTCAACCAGGACTAAACCACGACTAAACCAGGTCTAAACCAGGTCTAAACCAGGACTAAACCTGGACTGAACCTGGTCTAAACCAGGTCAAAACCAGGTCAAAACCAGGTCCAAACCAGGTCCAAACCAGGTCTAAACCAGGTCTAAACCTGGTCCAAACCAGGTCTAAACCAGGTCCAAACCAGGTCCAAACCAGGTCTAAACCAGGTCCAAACCAGGTTTAAACCAGGTCCAAACCAGGTCCAAACCAGGTCTAAACCAGGTCTAAACCAGGTCTAAACCACCAGGTCCAAACCAGGTCTAAACCAGGTCCAAACCAGGTCTAAACCAGGTCCAAACCAGGTCCAAACCAGGTCTAAACCAGGTCCAAACCAGGTCCAAACCAGGTCTAAACCAGGTCCAAACCAGGTCCAAACCAGGTCCAAACCAGGTCTAAACCAGGTCTAAACCAGGACTAAACCAGGTCTAAACCTGGTCTAAACCAGGACTAAACCAGGTCCAAACCAGGTCCAAACCAGGTCTAAACCAGGTCCAAACCAGGTCTAAACCAGGTCCAAACCAGGTCCAAACCAGGTCTAAACCAGGTCTAAACGAGGTCTAAACCAGGTCTAAACCAGGTCTAAACCACCAGGTCCAAACCAGGTCTAAACCAGGTCCAAACCAGGTCTAAACCAGGTCCAAACCAGGTCCAAACCAGGTCTAAACCAGGTCTAAACCAGGTCTAAACCAGGTCCAAACCAGGTCTAAACCAGGTCAAAACCAGGACTAAACCAGGTCTAAACCAGGTTTAAACCAGGTCTAAACCAGGTCTAAAACAGGACTAAACCAGGACTAAACCAGGTCTAAACCAGGTCCAAACCAGGACTAAACCAGGTCCAAACCAGGTCTAAACCGGGTCTAAACCTGGTCTAAACCTGGTTTAAACCAGGTCTAAACCAGGTCTAAACCAGGACTAAACCAGAACTGAACCTTGTCTAAACCAGGTCTAAACCAGGTCTAAACCAGGACTAAACCAGGTCTAAACCAGGTCTAAACCAGGACTAAACCAGGATTAAACCTGGTCTAAACCAGGTCTCAACCAGGACTAAACCAGGTCTAAACTAGGTCTAAACCAGGTCTAAACCTGGTCCAAACCAGGTCTAAACCAGGTCCAAACCAGGTCTAAACCAGGTCCAAACCAGGTCCAAACCAGGTCTAAACCAGGTCCAAACCAGGTCTAAACCAGGTCCAAACCAGGTCTAAACCAGGTCCAAACCAGGTCCAAACCAGGTCTAAACCAGGTCTAAACCAGGTCTAAACCAGGTCTAAACCAGGTCTAAACCAGGTCTAAACCACCAGGTCCAAACCAGGTCTAAACCAGGTCTAAACCAGGTCTAAACCAGGTCCAAACCAGGTCTAAACCAGGTCCAAACCAGGTCCAAACCAGGTCCAAACCAGGTCTAAACCAGGTCCAAACCAGGTCCAAACCAGGTCCAAACCAGGACTAAACCAGGTCTAAACCTGGTCTAAACCAGGTTTAAACCAGGTCTAAACCAGGACTAAACCAGGACAAAACCAGGTCTAAAACAGGACTAAACCAGGACTAAACCAGGTCTAAACCAGGTCCAAACCAGGACTAAACCAGGTCCAAACCAGGTCTAAACCGGGTCTAAACCTGGTCTAAACCTGGTTTAAACCAGGTCTCAACCAGGACTAAACCAGGACTAAACCAGGTCTAAACCAGGTCTAAACCAGGACTAAACCAGAACTGAACCTTGTCTAAACCAGGTCTAAACCAGGACTAAACCAGGTCTAAACCAGGTCTAAACAAGGAGTAAACCAGGACTAAACCTGGTCTAAACCAGGTCTCAACCAGGTCCAAACCAGGTCTAAACCAGGTCCAAACCAGGTCTAAACCAGGTCCAAACCAGGTCCAAACCAGGTCTAAACCAGGTCTAAACCAGGTCTAAACCAGGTCTAAACCAGGTCTAAACCAGGTCTAAACCACCAGGTCCAAACCAGGTCTAAACCAGGTCTAAACCAGGTCTAAACCAGGTCCAAACCAGGTCTAAACCAGGTCCAAACCAGGTCCAAACCAGGTCTAAACCAGGTCCAAACCAGGTCCAAACCAGGTCCAAACCAGGACTAAACCAGGTCTAAACCAGGTTTAAACCAGGTCTAAACCAGGACTAAACCAGGACAAAACCAGGTCTAAAACAGGACTAAACCAGGACTAAACCAGGTCTAAACCAGGTCCAAACCAGGACTAAACCAGGTCCAAACCAGGTCTAAACCGGGTCTAAACCTGGTCTAAACCTGGTTTAAACCAGGTCTCAACCAGGACTAAACCAGGACTAAACCAGGTCTAAACCAGGTCTCAACCAGGACTAAACCAGGACTAAACCAGGTCTAAACCAGGACTAAACCAGAACTGAACCTTGTCTAAACCAGGTCTAAACCAGGACTAAACCAGGTCTAAACCAGGTCTAAACAAGGAGTAAACCAGGACTAAACCTGGTCTAAACCAGGTCTCAACCAGGACTAAACCACGACTAAACCAGGTCTAAACCAGGTCTAAACCAGGACTAAACCTGGACTGAACCTGGTCTAAACCAGGTCGAAACCAGGTTGAAACCAGGACTAAACCAGATCTAAACCAGGTCAAAACCAGGTCAAAACCAGGTCCAAACCAGGTCCAAACCAGGTCTAAACCAGGTCTAAACCTGGTCCAAACCAGGTCTAAACCAGGTCCAAACCAGGTCCAAACCAGGTCTAAATCAGGTCCAAACCAGGTTTAAACCAGGTCCAAACCAGGTCCAAACCAGGTCTAAACCAGGTCTAAACCAGGTCTAAACCAGGTCTAAACCAGGTCTAAACCACCAGGTCCAAACCAGGTCTAAACCAGGTCCAAACCAGGTCTAAACCAGGTCCAAACCAGGTCCAAACCAGGTCTAAACCAAGTCCAAACCAGATCTAAACCAGGTCTAAACCAGGACTAAACCAGGTCTAAACCTGGTCTAAACCAGGACTAAACCAGGTCCAAACCAGGTCCAAACCAGGTCTAAACCAGGTCCAAACCAGGTCTAAACCAGGTCCAAACCAGGTCCAAACCAGGTCTAAACCAGGTCTAAACCAGGTCTAAACCAGGTCCAAACCAGGTCTAAACCAGGTCCAAACCAGGTCTAAACCAGGTCCAAACCAGGTCCAAACCAGGTCTAAACCAGGTCTAAACCAGGTCTAAACCAGGTCCAAACCAGGTCTAAACCAGGTCCAAACCAGGACTAAACCAGGTCTAAACCTGGTCTAAACCAGGTTTAAACCAGGTCTAAACCAGGTCTAAAACAGGACTAAACCAGGACTAAACCAGGTCTAAACCAGGTCCAAACCAGAACTAAACCAGGTCCAAACCAGGTCTAAACCGGGTCTAAACCTGGTCTAAACCTGGTTTAAACCAGGTCTAAACCAGGTCCAAACCAGATCTAAACCAGGTCTAAACCAGGTCAAAACCAGGTCCAAACCAGGACTAAACCAGGACTAAACCAGGACTAAACCAGGTCTAAACCAGGTCTAAACCAGGACTAAACCAGGACTAAACCTGGTCTAAACCAGGTCTCAACCAGGACTAAACCTGGACTGAACCTGGTCTAAACCAGGTCGAAACCAGGTCTAAACCAGGACTAAACCAGATCTAAACCAGGTCTAAACCAGGTCAAAACCAGGTCCAAACCAGGTCCAAACCAGGTCTAAACCAGGTCTAAACCTGGACTGAACCTGGTCTAAACCAGGTCGAAAACCAGGTCTAAACCAGGACTAAACCAGATCTAAACCAGGTCTAAACCAGGTCAAAACCAGGTCCAAACCAGGTCCAAACCAGGTCTGAACCAGGTCTAAACCACGTCTAAACCAGGTCTAAACCAGGACTAAACCATGACTAAATCAGGTCTAAACCAGGTCTAAACCAGGTCTAAACCAGGTCTAAACCAGGTCTAAACCTGGTCCAAACCAGGTAGGTCTAAACCAGGTCTAAACAAGGTCCAAACCAGGTCTAAACCAGGACTAAACCAGGACTAAACCAGGTCTAAACCAGGTCAAAACCAGGACTAAACCAGGACTAAACCGGGACTAAAGTAGGTCTAAACCGGGACTAAACCAGGTTTAAACCAGGACTAAACCAAGACCAAACCAGGTCTATACCAGGTCTAAACCAGTACTAAACCAGGACTAAACCAGGACTAAACCAGATCCAAACCAGGTCCAAACCAGGACTAAACCAGAACTAAACCAGGACTAAACCAGGTCTGAACCAGATCCAAACCAGGACTAAACCAGGTCTAAACCAGGACTAAACCAAGACTAAACCAAGACTAAACCAAGACTAAACCAAGACTAAACCAGGACTAAACCAGGACTAAACCAAGACTAAACCAGGTCTGAACAAGATCAAAACCAGGACTAAACCTGGTATAAACCAGGTCTATACCAGGACTAAACCAGGTCCAAACCAGGTCAAAACCAGGACTAAACCAGGTCTAAACCGGGACTAAACCAGGTCTAAACCAGGACTAAACCAGGACTAAACCAGGTCTAAACCAGGTCTAAACCAGGTCCAAACCAGGTCCAAACCAGGTCTATACCAGGTCTAAACCAGTACTAAACCAGGACTAAACCAGATCCAAACCAGGTCCAAACCAGGACTAAACCAGAACTAAACCAGGACTAAACCAGGTCTGAACCAGATCCAAACCAGGACTAAACCAGGTCTAAACCAGGACTAAACCAAGACTAAACCAAGACTAAACCAAGAATAAACCAAGACTAAACCAGGACTAAACCAGGACTAAACCAAGACTAAACCAGGTCTGAACAAGATCAAAACCAGGACTAAACCTGGTCTAAACCAGGTCTATACCAGGACTAAACCAGGTCCAAACCAGGTCAAAACCAGGACTAAACCAGGTCTAAACCGGGACTAAACCAGGTCTAAACCAGGACTAAACCAGGACTAAACCAGGTCTAAACCAGGTCTAAACCAGGTCCAAACCAGGTCCAAACCAGGTCTAAACCAGGTCTATACCTGGTCATAAACCAGGTCTAAACCAGGACTAAACCAGGTCTAAACCTGGTCTAAACCAGGACTAATCTAGATCCAAACCAGGTCTAAACTAGGACTAAACCAGGTCCAAACCAGGTCCAAACCAGGTCCAAACCAGGTTTAAACCAGGACTAAACCAAGACCAAACCAGGTCCAAACCAGGTCTAAACCATGACTAAACCAGAACTAAACCAGATCCAAACAAGGTCTAAACCAGGACTAAACCAGGACTAAACCAGGTCTAAACCATGACTAAACCAGAACTAAACCAGATCCAAACAAGGTCCAAACCAGGACTAAACCAGGACTAAACCAGGTCCAAACCAGGTCTAAACCAGGTCCAAACCAGGACTAAACCAGGTCTAAACCAGGTCCAAACCAGGACTAAACCAGGACTAAACCAGGTCTAAACCAGGTCTAAACCTGGACTAAACCAAGACTAAACCAAGACTAAACCAGGTCTAAACCAGGACTAAACCAAGACTAAACCAGGTCTAAACCAGGTCTAACCCAGGACTAAACCAGGACTAAACCAAGTCTAAACCAGGTCTAAACCAGGTCTAAACCAGGACTAAACCAGGACTAAACCAGGTCTAAACCAGGTCCAAACCAGGACTAAACCAGGTCTAAACCATGACTAAACCAGAACTAAACCAGATCCAAACAAGGTCTAAACCAGGACTAAACCAGGACTAAACCAGGACTAAACCAGGTCCAAACCATGACTAAACGAGGTCTAAACCAGGTCTAAACCAGATCCAAACCAGGACTAAACCAGGTCTAAACCAGATCCAAACAAGGTCTAAACCAGGACTAAAACAGGATTAAACCAGGACTAAACCAGGTCTAAACCAGATCCAAACCAGGACTAAACCAGGTCTAAACCAGATCCAAACCAGGACTAAACCAGGTCTAAACCAGGTCTAACCCAGGACTAAACCAGGACTAAACCAAGTCTAAACCAGGTCTAAACCAGGTCTAAACCAGGACTAAACCAGGACTAAACCAGGTCTAAACCAGGTCCAAACCAGGACTAAACCAGGTCTAACCCAGGTCTAACCCAAGACTAAACCAAGTCTAAACCAGGACTAAACCAGGACTAAACCAGGTCTAAACCAGGACTAAACCTGGACTAAACCAGGTCTAAACCTGGTCTAAACCAGGTCTAAACCAGGTCCAAACCAGGTCTAGACCAGGTCCAAACAAGGTCTAAACCAGGTCCAAACCTGGACTAAACCAGGTCCAAACCAGGTCTAAACCAGGTCCAAACCAGGTCCAAACCAGGTCTAAACCAGGTCCAAACCAGGACTAAAACAGGTCTAAACCTGGTCTAAACCAGGTTTAAACCAGGTCTAAACCAGGACTAAACCAGGACAAAACCAGGTCTAAAACAGGACTAAACCAGGACTAAACCAGGTCTAAACCAGGTCTATACCAGGACTAAACCAGGTCTAAACCAGGTCTAAACCTGGACTAAACCAAGACTAAACCAAGACTAAACCAGGTCTAAACCAGGACTAAACCAAGACTAAACCAAGACAAAACCAAGACTAAACCTGGTCCAAACCAGGTCAAAACCAGGACTAAACCAGGTCTAAACCGGGACTAAACCAGGTCTAAACCAGGACTAAACCAGGACTAAACCAGAACTGAACCTTGTCTAAACCAGGTCTAAACCAGGACTAAACCAGGTCTAAACCAGGTCTAAACAAGGAGTAAACCAGGACTAAACCTGGTCTAAACCAGGTCTCAACCAGGACTAAACCACGACTAAACCAGGTCTAAACCAGGTCTAAACCAGGACTAAACCTGGACTGAACCTGGTCTAAACCAGGTCGAAACCAGGTTGAAACCAGGACTAAACCAGATCTAAACCAGGTCAAAACCAGGTCAAAACCAGGTCCAAACCAGGTCCAAACCAGGTCTAAACCAGGTCTAAACCTGGTCCAAACCAGGTCTAAACCAGGTCCAAACCAGGTCCAAACCAGGTCTAAACCAGGTCCAAACCAGATTTAAACCAGGTCCAAACCAGGTCCAAACCAGGTCTAAACCAGGTCTAAACCAGGTCTAAACCAGGTCTAAACCAGGTCTAAACCACCAGGTCCAAACCAGGTCTAAACCAGGTCCAAACCAGGTCTAAACCAGGTCCAAACCAGGTCCAAACCAGGTCTAAACCAAGTCCAAACCAGATCTAAACCAGGTCTAAACCAGGACTAAACCAGGTCTAAACCTGGTCTAAACCAGGACTAAACCAGGTCCAAACCAGGTCCAAACCAGGTCTAAACCAGGTCCAAACCAGGTCTAAACCAGGTCCAAACCAGGTCCAAACCAGGTCTAAACCAGGTCTAAACCAGGTCTAAACCAGGTCCAAACCAGGTCTAAACCAGGTCCAAACCAGGTCTAAACCAGGTCCAAACCAGGTCCAAACCAGGTCTAAACCAGGTCTAAACCAGGTCTAAACCAGGTCCAAACCAGGTCTAAACCAGGTCCAAACCAGGACTAAACCAGGTCTAAACCTGGTCTAAACCAGGTTTAAACCAGGTCTAAACCAGGTCTAAAACAGGACTAAACCAGGACTAAACCAGGTCTAAACCAGGTCTAAACCGGGTCTAAACCTGGTCTAAACCTGGTTTAAACCAGGTCTAAACCAGGTCCAAACCAGATCTAAACCAGGTCTAAACCAGGTCAAAACCAGGTCCAAACCAGGACTAAACCAGGACTAAACCAGGACTAAACCAGGTCTAAACCAGGTCTAAACCAGGACTAAACCAGGACTAAACCTGGTCTAAACCAGCTCTCAACCAGGACTAAACCTGGACTGAACCTGGTCTAAACCAGGTCGAAACCAGGTCTAAACCAGGACTAAACCAGATCTAAACCAGGTCTAAACCAGGTCAAAACCAGGTCCAAACCAGGTCCAAACCAGGTCTAAACCAGGTCTAAACCTGGACTGAACCTGGTCTAAACCAGGTCGAAAACCAGGTCTAAACCAGGACTAAACCAGATCTAAACCAGGTCTAAACCAGGTCAAAACCAGGTCCAAACCAGGTCCAAACCAGGTCTGAACCAGGTCTAAACCACGTCTAAACCAGGTCTAAACCAGGACTAAACCATGACTAAATCAGGTCTAAACCAGGTCTAAACCAGGTCTAAACCAGGTCTAAACCTGGTCCAAACCAGGTAGGTCTAAACCAGGTCTAAACAAGGTCCAAACCAGGTCTAAACCAGGACTAAACCAGGACTAAACCAGGTCTAAACCAGGTCAAAACCAGGACTAAACCAGGACTAAACCGGGACTAAAGTAGGTCTAAACCGGGACTAAACCAGGTTTAAACCAGGACTAAACCAAGACCAAACCAGGTCTATACCAGGTCTAAACCAGTACTAAACCAGGACTAAACCAGGACTAAACCAGATCCAAACCAGGTCCAAACCAGGACTAAACCAGAACTAAACCAGGACTAAACCAGGTCTGAACCAGATCCAAACCAGGACTAAACCAGGTCTAAACCAGGACTAAACCAAGACTAAACCAAGACTAAACCAAGACTAAACCAAGACTAAACCAGGACTAAACCAGGACTAAACCAAGACTAAACCAGGTCTGAACAAGATCAAAACCAGGACTAAACCTGGTCTAAACCAGGTCTATACCAGGACTAAACCAGGTCCAAACCAGGTCAAAACCAGGACTAAACCAGGTCTAAACCGGGACTAAACCAGGTCTAAACCAGGACTAAACCAGGACTAAACCAGGTCTAAACCAGGTCTAAACCAGGTCCAAACCAGGTCCAAACCAGGTCTATACCAGGTCTAAACCAGTACTAAACCAGGACTAAACCAGATCCAAACCAGGTCCAAACCAGGACTAAACCAGAACTAAACCAGGACTAAACCAGGTCTGAACCAGATCCAAACCAGGACTAAACCAGGTCTAAACCAGGACTAAACCAAGACTAAACCAAGACTAAACCAAGACTAAACCAAGACTAAACCAGGACTAAACCAGGACTAAACCAAGACTAAACCAGGTCTAAAACAGGACTAAACCAGGACTAAACCAGGTCTAAACCAGGTCCAAACCAGGTCTAAACCAGGTCCAAACCAGGACTAAACCAGGTCTAAACCTGGTCTAAACCAGGACTAAACCAGGTCCAAACCAGGTCCAAACCAGGTCTAAACCAGGTCCAAACCAGGTCTAAACCAGGTCCAAACCAGGTCCAAACCAGGTCTAAACCAGGTCTATACCTGGTCATAAACCAGGTCTAAACCAGGACTAAACCAGGTCTAAACCTGGTCTAAACCAGGACTAATCTAGATCCAAACCAGGTCTAAACTAGGACTAAACCAGGTCCAAACCAGGTCCAAACCAGGTCCAAACCAGGTTTAAACCAGGACTAAACCAAGACCAAACCAGGTCCAAACCAGGTCTAAACCATGACTAAACCAGAACTAAACCAGATCCAAACAAGGTCTAAACCAGGACTAAACCAGGACTAAACCAGGTCTAAACCATGACTAAACCAGAACTAAACCAGATCCAAACAAGGTCCAAACCAGGACTAAACCAGGACTAAACCAGGTCCAAACCAGGTCTAAACCAGGTCCAAACCAGGACTAAACCAGGTCTAAACCAGGTCCAAACCAGGACTAAACCAGGACTAAACCAGGTCTAAACCAGGTCTAAACCTGGACTAAACCAAGACTAAACCAAGACTAAACCAGGTCTAAACCAGGACTAAACCAAGACTAAACCAGGTCTAAACCAGGTCTAACCCAGGACTAAACCAGGACTAAACCAAGTCTAAACCAGGTCTAAACCAGGTCTAAACCAGGACTAAACCAGGACTAAACCAGGTCTCAACCAGGTCCAAACCAGGACTAAACCAGGTCTAAACCATGACTAAACCAGAACTAAACCAGATCCAAACAAGGTCTAAACCAGGACTAAACCAGGACTAAACCAGGACTAAACCAGGTCCAAACCATGACTAAACGAGGTCTAAACCAGGTCTAAACCAGATCCAAACCAGGACTAAACCAGGTCTAAACCAGATCCAAACAAGGTCTAAACCAGGACTAAAACAGGATTAAACCAGGACTAAACCAGGTCTAAACCAGATCCAAACCAGGACTAAACCAGGTCTAAACCAGATCCAAACCAGGACTAAACCAGGTCTAAACCAGGTCTAACCCAGGACTAAACCAGGACTAAACCAAGTCTAAACCAGGTCTAAACCAGGTCTAAACCAGGACTAAACCAGGACTAAACCAGGTCTAAACCAGGTCCAAACCAGGACTAAACCAGGTCTAACCCAGGTCTAACCCAAGACTAAACCAAGTCTAAACCAGGACTAAACCAGGACTAAACCAGGTCTAAACCAGGACTAAACCTGGACTAAACCAGGTCCAAACCAGGTCTAAACCAGGTCCAAACCAGGTCCAAACCAGGTCTAAACCAGGTCCAAACAAGGTCTAAACCAGGTCCAAACCAGGACTAAACCAGGTCTAAACCTGGTCTAAACCAGGTCTAAACCAGGTCCAAACCAGGTCTAGACCAGGTCCAAACAAGGTCTAAACCAGGTCCAAACCTGGACTAAACCAGGTCCAAACCAGGTCTAAACCAGGTCCAAACCAGGTCCAAACCAGGTCTAAACCAGGTCCAAACCAGGACTAAAACAGGTCTAAACCTGGTCTAAACCAGGTTTAAACCAGGTCTAAACCAGGACTAAACCAGGACAAAACCAGGTCTAAAACAGGACTAAACCAGGACTAAACCAGGTCTAAACCAGGTCTATACCAGGACTAAACCAGGTCTAAACCAGGTCTAAACCTGGACTAAACCAAGACTAAACCAAGACTAAACCAGGTCTAAACCAGGACTAAACCAAGACTAAACCAAGACAAAACCAAGACTAAACCTGGTCCAAACCAGGTCAAAACCAGGACTAAACCAGGTCTAAACCGGGACTAAACCAGGTCTAAACCAGGACTAAACCAGGACTAAACCAGGTCTAAACCAGGTCTAAACCAGGTCCAAACCAGGTCCAAACCAGGTCTAAACCAGGTCTAAACCTGGTCATAAACCAGGTCTAAACCAGGACTAAACCAGGTCTAAACCTGGTCTAAACCAGGACTAATCTAGATCCAAATCAGGTCTAAACCAGGTCTAAACCATGACTAAACCAGAACTAAACCAGATCCAAACAAGGTCTAAACCAGGACTAAACCAGGACTAAACCAGGTCTAAACCAGGTCCAAACCAGGTATAAACCAGGTCTAAACCAGGTCCAAACCAGGACTAAACCAGGACTAAACCAGGTCTAAACCAGGTCTAAACCACGTCTAAACCAGGTCTAAACCAGGACTAAACCTGGTCCAAACCAGGTCTAAACCAGGTCCATACCAGGACTAAACCAGGTCTAAACCAGGTCTAAACCAGGTCTAAACCAGGTCTTAACCAGGTCTAAACCTGGACTAAACCAAGACTAAACCAAGACTAAACCAAGACTAAACCAGGTCTAAACCAGGACTAAACCAGGACTAAACCGGGACTAAAGTAGGTCTAAACCGGGAATAAACCAGGTCAAAACCAGGACTAAACCAGGACTAAACCAGGTCTAAACCAGGTCTAAACCTGGACTAAACCAAGACTAAACCAAGACTAAACCAGGTCTAAACCAGGATTAAACCAAGACTAAACCAAGACTAAACCAGGTTTAAACCAGGACTAAACCAAGACTAAACCAAGACAAAACCATGACTAAACGAGGTCTAAACCAGGACTAAACCAGGTCTGAACCAGATCCAAACCAGGACTAAACCAGGTCTAAACCAGGACTAAACCAAGACTAAACCAAGACTAAACCAAGACTAAACCAAGACTAAACCAGGACTAAACCAGGACTAAACCAAGACTAAACCAGGTCTGAACAAGATCAAAACCAGGACTAAACCTGGTCTAAACCAGGTCTATACCAGGACTAAACCAGGTCCAAACCAGGTCAAAACCAGGATTAAACCAGGTCTAAACCGGGACTAAACCAGGTCTAAACCAGGACTAAACCAGGACTAAACCAGGTCTAAACCAGGTCTAAACCAGGTCCAAACCAGGTCTAAACCAGGTCTAAACCTGGTCATAAACCAGGTCTAAACCAGGACTAAACCAGGTCTAAACCTGGTCTAAACCAGGACTAATCTAGATCCAAACCAGGTCTAAACTAGGACTAAACCAGGTCCAAACCAGGTCCAAACCAGGTCCAAACCAGGTTTAAACCAGGACTAAACCAAGACCAAACCAGGTCCAAACCAGGTCTAAACCATGACTAAACCAGAACTAAACCAGATCCAAACAAGGTCTAAACCAGGACTAAACCAGGACTAAACCAGGTCTAAACCATGACTAAACCAGAACTAAACCAGATCCAAACAAGGTCCAAACCAGGACTAAACCAGGACTAAACCAGGTCCAAACCAGGTCTAAACCAGGTCCAAACCAGGACTAAACCAGGTCTAAACCAGGTCCAAACCAGGACTAAACCAGGACTAAACCAGGTCTAAACCAGGTCTAAACCTGGACTAAACCAAGACTAAACCAAGACTAAACCAGGTCTAAACCAGGACTAAACCAAGACTAAACCAGGTCTAAACCAGGTCTAACCCAGGACTAAACCAGGACTAAACCAAGTCTAAACCAGGTCTAAACCGGTTCTAAACCATGACTAAACCAGAACTAAACCAGATCCAAACAAGGTCTAAACCAGGACTAAACCAGGACTAAACCAGGACTAAACCAGGTCTAAACCATGACTAAACGAGGTCTAAACCAGGTCTAAACCAGATCCAAACCAGGACTAAACCAGGTCTAAACCAGATCCAAACAAGGTCTAAACCAGGACTAAAACAGGATTAAACCAGGACTAAACCAGGTCTAAACCAGATCCAAACCAGGACTAAACCAGGTCTAAACCAGATCCAAACCAGGACTAAACCAGGTCTAAACCAGGTCTAACCCAGGACTAAACCAGGACTAAACCAAGTCTAAACCAGGTCTAAACCAGGTCTAAACCAGGACTAAACCAGGACTAAACCAGGTCTAAACCAGGTCCAAACCAGGACTAAACCAGGTCTAACCCAGGTCTAACCCAAGACTAAACCAAGTCTAAACCAGGACTAAACCAGGACTAAACCAGGTCTAAACCAGGACTAAACCTGGACTAAACCAGGTCCAAACCAGGTCCAAACCAGGTCTAAACCAGGTCCAAACAAGGTCTAAACCAGGTCCAAACCAGGACTAAACCAGGTCTAAATCTGGTCTAAACCAGGTCTAAACCAGGTCCAAACCAGCTCTAAACCAGGTCCAAACCAGGTCCAAACCAGGTCTAAACCAGGTCCAAACAAGGTCTAAACCAGGTCCAAACCAGGACTAAACCAGGTCTAAACCTGGTCTAAACCAGGTCTAAACCAGGTCCAAACCAGCTCTAAACCAGGTCCAAACCAGGTCTAAACCAGGTCCAAACCAGGTCCAAACCAGGTCTAAACCAGGTCCAAACAAGGTCTAAACCAGGTCCAAACCAGGACTAAACCAGGTCTAAACCTGGTCTAAACCAGGTCCAAACCAGGTCCAAACCAGGTCTAAACCAGGTCCAAACAAGGTCTAAACCAGGTCCAAACCAGGACTAAAACAGGTCTAAACCTGGTCTAAACCAGGTTTAAACCAGGTCTAAACCAGGACTAAACCAGGACAAAACCAGGTCTAAAACAGGACTAAACCAGGACTAAACCAGGTCTAAACCAGGTCTATACCAGGACTAAACCAGGTCTAAACCAGGTCTAAACCTGGATTAAACCAAGACTAAACCAAGACTAAACCAGGTCTAAACCAGGACTAAACCAAGACTAAACCAAGACTAAACCAGGTTTAAACCAGGACTAAACCAAGACTAAACCAAGACAAAACCAAGACTAAACCAGGTCCAAACCAGGTCAAAACCAGGACTAAACCAGGTCTAAACCGGGACTAAACCAGGTCTAAACCAGGACTAAACCAGGACTAAACCAGGTCTAAACCAGGTCTAAACCAGGTCCAAACCAGGTCCAAACCAGGTCTAAACCAGGTCTAAACCTGGTCATAAACCAGGTCTAAACCTGGTCTAAACCAGGACTAATCTAGATCCAAATCAGGTCTAAACCAGGTCTAAACCATGACTAAACCAGAACTAAACCAGATCCAAACAAGGTCTAAACCAGGACTAAACCAGGACTAAACCAGGTCTAAACCAGGTCCAAACCAGGTATAAACCAGGACTAAACCAGGTCCAAACCAGGACTAAACCAGGACTAAACCAGGTCTAAACCAGGTCTAAACCACGTCTAAACCAGGTCTAAACCTGGACTAAACCAAGACTAAACCAAGACTAAACCAAGACTAAACCAGGTCTAAACCAGGACTAAACCAGGACTAAACCGGGACTAAAGTAGGTCTAAACCGGGAATAAACCAGGTCAAAACCAGGACTAAACCAGGACTAAACCAGGTCTAAACCAGGTCTAAACCTGGACTAAACCAAGACTAAACCAAGACTAAACCAGGTCTAAACCAGGACTAAACCAAGACTAAACCAAGACTAAACCAGGTTTAAACCAGGACTAAACCAAGACTAAACCAAGACAAAACCATGACTAAACGAGGTCTAAACCAGGACTAAAACAGGACTAAACCTGATCCAAATCAGGTCTAAACCAGGTCTAAACCAGGACTAAACCAGGACTAAACCAGGTCTAAACCAGGTCCAAACCAGGACTAAACCAGGTCTAAACCAGGTCTAACCCAAGACTAAACCAGGACTAAACCAGGACTAAACCAGGTCTAAACCAGGTCCAAACCAGGACTAAACCAGGACTAAACCAGGTCTAAACCAGGTCTAAACCACGTCTAAACCAGGTCTAAACCAGGACTAAACCAGGTCCAAACCAGGTCTAAACCAGGTCCAAACCAGGTCCAAACCAGGTCTAAACCAGGTCCAAACCAGGTCCAAACCAGGTCTAAACCAGGTCCAAACAAGGTCTAAACCAGGTCCAAACCAGGACTAAACCAGGTCTAAACCTGGTCTAAACCAGGTCCAAACCAGGTCCAAACCAGGTCTAAACCAGGTCCAAACAAGGTCTAAACCAGGTCCAAACCAGGACTAAAACAGGTCTAAACCTGGTCTAAACCAGGTTTAAACCAGGTCTAAACCAGGACTAAACCAGGACAAAACCAGGTCTAAAACAGGACTAAACCAGGACTAAACCAGGTCTAAACCAGGTCTATACCAGGACTAAACCAGGTCTAAACCAGGTCTAAACCTGGACTAAACCAAGACTAAACCAAGACTAAACCAGGTCTAAACCAGGACTAAACCAAGACTAAACCAAGACTAAACCAGGTTTAAACCAGGACTAAACCAAGACTAAACCAAGACAAAACCAAGACTAAACCAGGTCCAAACCAGGTCAAAACCAGGACTAAACCAGGTCTAAACCGGGACTAAACCAGGTCTAAACCAGGACTAAACCAGGACTAAACCAGGTCTAAACCAGGTCTAAACCAGGTCCAAACCAGGTCCAAACCAGGTCTAAACCAGGTCTAAACCTGGTCATAAACCAGGTCTAAACCAGGACTAAACCAGGTCTAAACCTGGTCTAAACCAGGACTAATCTAGATCCAAATCAGGTCTAAACCAGGTCTAAACCATGACTAAACCAGAACTAAACCAGATCCAAACAAGGTCTAAACCAGGACTAAACCAGGACTAAACCAGGTCTAAACCAGGTCCAAACCAGGTATAAACCAGGTCTAAACCAGGTCCAAACCAGGACTAAACCAGGACTAAACCAGGTCTAAACCAGGTCTAAACCACGTCTAAACCAGGTCTAAACCTGGACTAAACCAAGACTAAACCAAGACTAAACCAAGACTAAACCAGGTCTAAACCAGGACTAAACCAGGACTAAACCGGGACTAAAGTAGGTCTAAACCGGGAATAAACCAGGTCAAAACCAGGACTAAACCAGGACTAAACCAAGACTAAACCAAGACAAAACCATGACTAAACGAGGTCTAAACCAGGACTAAAACAGGACTAAACCTGATCCAAATCAGGTCTAAACCAGGTCTAAACCAGGACTAAACCAGGACTAAACCAGGTCTAAACCAGGTCCAAACCAGGACTAAACCAGGTCTAAACCAGGTCTAACCCAAGACTAAACCAGGACTAAACCAGGACTAAACCAGGTCTAAACCAGGTCCAAACCAGGACTAAACCAGGACTAAACCAGGTCTAAACCAGGTCTAAACCACGTCTAAACCAGGTCTAAACCTGGACTAAACCAAGACTAAACCAAGACTAAACCAAGACTAAACCAGGTCTAAACCAGGACTAAACCAGGACTAAACCGGGACTAAAGTAGGTCTAAACCGGGAATAAACCAGGTCAAAACCAGGACTAAACCAGGACTAAACCAGGTCTAAACCAGGTCTAAACCTGGACTAAACCAAGACTAAACCAAGACTAAACCAGGTCTAAACCAGGACTAAACCAAGACTAAACCAAGACCAGGTTTAAACCAGGACTAAACCAAGACTAAACCAAGACAAAACCATGACTAAACGAGGTCTAAACCAGGACTAAAACAGGACTAAACCTGATCCAAATCAGGTCTAAACCAGGTCTAAACCAGGACTAAACCAGGACTAAACCAGGTCTAAACCAGGTCCAAACCAGGACTAAACCAGGTCTAAACCAGGTCTAACCCAAGACTAAACCAGGACTAAACCAGGACTAAACCAGGTCTAAACCAGGTCCAAACCAGGACTAAACCAGGACTAAACCAGGTCTAAACCAGGTCTAAACCACGTCTAAACCAGGTCTAAACCAGGACTAAACCAGGTCCAAACCAGGTCTAAACCAGGTCCAAACCAGGTCCAAACCAGGTCTAAACCAGGTCCAAACCAGGTCCAAACCAGGTCTAAACCAGGTCCAAACAAGGTCTAAACCAGGTCCAAACCAGGACTAAACCAGGTCTAAACCTGGTCTAAACCAGGTCCAAACCAGGTCCAAACCAGGTCTAAACCAGGTCCAAACAAGGTCTAAACCAGGTCCAAACCAGGACTAAAACAGGTCTAAACCTGGTCTAAACCAGGTTTAAACCAGGTCTAAACCAGGACTAAACCAGGACAAAACCAGGTCTAAAACAGGACTAAACCAGGACTAAACCAGGTCTAAACCAGGTCTATACCAGGACTAAACCAGGTCTAAACCAGGTCTAAACCTGGACTAAACCAAGACTAAACCAAGACTAAACCAGGTCTAAACCAGGACTAAACCAAGACTAAACCAAGACTAAACCAGGTTTAAACCAGGACTAAACCAAGACTAAACCAAGACAAAACCAAGACTAAACCAGGTCCAAACCAGGTCAAAACCAGGACTAAACCAGGTCTAAACCGGGACTAAACCAGGTCTAAACCAGGACTAAACCAGGACTAAACCAGGTCTAAACCAGGTCTAAACCAGGTCCAAACCAGGTCCAAACCAGGTCTAAACCAGGTCTAAACCTGGTCATAAACCAGGTCTAAACCAGGACTAAACCAGGTCTAAACCTGGTCTAAACCAGGACTAATCTAGATCCAAATCAGGTCTAAACCAGGTCTAAACCATGACTAAACCAGAACTAAACCAGATCCAAACAAGGTCTAAACCAGGACTAAACCAGGACTAAACCAGGTCTAAACCAGGTCCAAACCAGGTATAAACCAGGTCTAAACCAGGTCCAAACCAGGACTAAACCAGGACTAAACCAGGTCTAAACCAGGTCTAAACCACGTCTAAACCAGGTCTAAACCTGGACTAAACCAAGACTAAACCAAGACTAAACCAAGACTAAACCAGGTCTAAACCAGGACTAAACCAGGACTAAACCGGGACTAAAGTAGGTCTAAACCGGGAATAAACCAGGTCAAAACCAGGACTAAACCAGGACTAAACCAAGACTAAACCAAGACAAAACCATGACTAAACGAGGTCTAAACCAGGACTAAAACAGGACTAAACCTGATCCAAATCAGGTCTAAACCAGGTCTAAACCAGGACTAAACCAGGACTAAACCAGGTCTAAACCAGGTCCAAACCAGGACTAAACCAGGTCTAAACCAGGTCTAACCCAAGACTAAACCAGGACTAAACCAGGACTAAACCAGGTCTAAACCAGGTCCAAACCAGGACTAAACCAGGACTAAACCAGGTCTAAACCAGGTCTAAACCACGTCTAAACCAGGTCTAAACCAGGACTAAACCTGGTCCAAACCAGGTCTAAACCAGGTCCAAACCAGGACTAAACCAGGTCTAAACCAGGTCTAAACCAGGTCTAAACCTGGACTAAACCAAGACTAAACCAAGACTAAACCAGGTCTAAACCAGGACTAAACCAGGTCTAAACCAGGTCAAAACCAGGACTAAACCAGGACTAAACCGGGACTAAAGTAGGTCTAAACCGGGAATAAACCAGGTCAAAACCAGGTCTAAACCAGGTCTAAACCTGGACTAAACCAAGACTAAACCAGGACTAAACCAAGACTAAACCAAGACTAAACCAGGTTTAAACCAGGACTAAACCAAGACTAAACCAAGACAAAACCATGACTAAACGAGGTCTAAACCAGGACTAAAACAGGAAAAACCTGATCCGAATCAGGTCTAAACCAGGTCTAAACCAGGACTAAACCAGGTCTAAACCAGGTCTAACCCAGGACTAAACCAGGACTAAACCAAGTCTAAACCAGGTATAAACCAGGTCTAAACCAGGACTAAACCAGGACTAAACCAGGTCTAAACCAGGTCCAAACCAGGATTAAACCAGGTCTAAACCAGGTCTAACCCAAGACTAAACCAGGACTAAACCAGGACTAAACCAGGTCTAAACCAGGTCCAAACCAGGACTAAACCAGGTCTAAACCAGGTCTAACCCAGGACTAAACCAGGACTAAACCAGGTCTAAACCAGGACTAAACCAGGACTAAACCAAGTCTAAACCAGGTCCAAACCAGGACCAAACCTGGACTAAACCAGGTCTAAACCAGGTCTAAACCAGGACTAAACCTGGTTTAAACCAGGACTAAACCAGGACTAAACCAGGTCTAAACCAGGTCTAAACCATGTCCAAACCAGGTCTAGACCAGGACTAAACCAAGACCATACCAGGTCTAAACCAGGTCTAAACCAGGACTAAAACAGGACTAAACCAAGTCTAAACCAGGTCCAAACCAGGACTAAACCTGGACTAAACCAGGTCTAAACCAGGTCTAAACCAGGACTAAACCTGGTTTAAACCAGGACTAAACCAGGACTAAACCAGGACTAAACCAGGTCTAAACCAGGTCTAAACCACGTCTAAACCAGGTCTAAACCTGGACTAAACCAAGACTAAACCAAGACTAAACCAAGACTAAACCAGGTCTAAACCAGGACTAAACCAGGACTAAACCGGGACTAAAGTAGGTCTAAACCGGGAATAAACCAGGTCAAAACCAGGACTAAACCAGGACTAAACCAAGACTAAACCAAGACAAAACCATGACTAAACGAGGTCTAAACCAGGACTAAAACAGGACTAAACCTGATCCAAATCAGGTCTAAACCAGGTCTAAACCAGGACTAAACCAGGACTAAACCAGGTCTAAACCAGGTCCAAACCAGGACTAAACCAGGTCTAAACCAGGTCTAACCCAAGACTAAACCAGGACTAAACCAGGACTAAACCAGGTCTAAACCAGGTCCAAACCAGGACTAAACCAGGACTAAACCAGGTCTAAACCAGGTCTAAACCACGTCTAAACCAGGTCTAAACCAGGACTAAACCTGGTCCAAACCAGGTCTAAACCAGGTCCAAACCAGGACTAAACCAGGTCTAAACCAGGTCTAAACCAGGTCTAAACCTGGACTAAACCAAGACTAAACCAAGACTAAACCAGGTCTAAACCAGGACTAAACCAGGTCTAAACCAGGTCAAAACCAGGACTAAACCAGGACTAAACCGGGACTAAAGTAGGTCTAAACCGGGAATAAACCAGGTCAAAACCAGGTCTAAACCAGGTCTAAACCTGGACTAAACCAAGACTAAACCAGGACTAAACCAAGACTAAACCAAGACTAAACCAGGTTTAAACCAGGACTAAACCAAGACTAAACCAAGACAAAACCATGACTAAACGAGGTCTAAACCAGGACTAAAACAGGACTAAACCTGATCCGAATCAGGTCTAAACCAGGTCTAAACCAGGACTAAACCAGGTCTAAACCAGGTCTAACCCAGGACTAAACCAGGACTAAACCAAGTCTAAACCAGGTATAAACCAGGTCTAAACCAGGACTAAACCAGGACTAAACCAGGTCTAAACCAGGTCCAAACCAGGATTAAACCAGGTCTAAACCAGGTCTAACCCAAGACTAAACCAGGACTAAACCAGGACTAAACCAGGTCTAAACCAGGTCCAAACCAGGACTAAACCAGGTCTAAACCAGGTCTAACCCAGGACTAAACCAGGACTAAACCAGGTCTAAACCAGGACTAAACCAGGACTAAACCAAGTCTAAACCAGGTCCAAACCAGGACCAAACCTGGACTAAACCAGGTCTAAACCAGGTCTAAACCAGGACTAAACCTGGTTTAAACCAGGACTAAACCAGGACTAAACCAGGTCTAAACCAGGTCTAAACCATGTCCAAACCAGG
This sequence comes from Eucyclogobius newberryi, assembly GCF_026437365.1. Taxonomy (NCBI): domain Eukaryota; kingdom Metazoa; phylum Chordata; class Actinopteri; order Gobiiformes; family Gobiidae; genus Eucyclogobius; species Eucyclogobius newberryi. Next base: position 55,031 of record NW_027315962.1, read on the forward strand.
TCTAGACCAGGACTAAACCAAGACCATACCAGGTCTAAACCAGGTCTAAACCAGGACTAAAACAGGACTAAACCAAGTCTAAACCAGGTCCAAACCAGGACTAAACCTGGACTAAACCAGGTCTAAACCAGGTCTAAACCAGGACTAAACCTGGTTTAAACCAGGACTAAACCAGGACTAAACCAGGTCTAAACCAGGTCTAAACCATGTCCAAACCAGGTCTAGACCAGGACTAAACCAGGTTTAAACCAGGTCTAAACCAGGACTAAACCAGGAATAAACCAGGACTAAACCAGGTCTAAACCAGGACTAAACCAGGACTAAACCAGGTCCAAACCAGGTCCAAACCAGGACTAAACCGGGTCTAAACCAGGACTAAACCAGGACTAAACCAGGTCTAAACCAGGTCCAAACCAGGACTAAAACAGGACTAAACCAGATCCAAACCAGGTCTAAACCAGGACTAAACCAGGGCTAAACCAGGACTAAACCAGGTCTAAACCAGATCCAAACCAGGACTAAACCAGGTCTAAACCAGGTCTAACCCAAGACTAAACCAGGACTAAACCTAGTCTAAACCAGGTCTAAACCAGGTCTAAACCAGGACTAAACCAGGACTAAACCAGGTCTAAACCAGGTCCAAACCAGGACTAAACCAGGTCTAAACCAGGTCTAACCCAGGACTAAACCAGGACTAAACCAGGACTAAACCAGGTCTAAACCAGGTCCAAACCAGGACTAAACCAGGTCTAAACCAGGACTAAACCAGGACTAAACCAGATCCAAACCATGTCCAAACCAGGTCTGAACCAGGTCTAAACCAGGACTAAACCTGGTTTAAACCAGGACTAAACCAGGACTAAACCAGGTCCAAACAAGGTCCAAACCAGGTCCAAACCAGGTCTAAACCAGGTCTAAACCTGGTCTAAACCAGGTCTAAACCAGGTCCAAACCAGGTCTAGACCAGGACTAAACCAGGACTAAACCAGGTCTAAACCAGGTCTAAACCAGGACTAAACCAGGTTTAAACCAGGTCTAAACCAAGTTTAAACCAGGTCTAAACCAGGACTAAACCAGGACTAAACCAGGACTAAACCAGGTCTAAACCAGGACTAAACCAGGACTAAACCAGGTCTAAACCATGTCCAAACCTGGTCCAAACCTGGTTTAAACCAGGTCTCAACCAGGACTAAACCAGGACTAAACCGGGACTAAAGTAGGTCTAAACCGGGAATAAACCAGGTCAAAACCAGGACTAAACCAGGACTAAACCAGGTCTAAACCAGGTCTAAACCTGGACTAAACCAAGACTAAACCAAGACTAAACCAGGTTTAAACCAGGACTAAACCAAGACTAAACCAAGACAAAACCATGACTAAACGAGGTCTAAACCAGGACTAAAACAGGACTAAACCAGGTCTAAACCAGGTCCAAACCAGGACTAAACCAGGTCTAAACCAGGTCTAACCCAAGACTAAACCAGGACTAAACCAGGACTAAACCAGGTCTAAACCAGGTCCAAACCAGGACTAAACCAGGACTAAACCAGGTCTAAACCAGGTCTAAACCACGTCTAAACCAGGTCTAAACCAGGACTAAACCTGGTCCAAACCAGGTCTAAACCAGGTCCATACCAGGACTAAACCAGGTCTAAACCAGGTCTAAACCAGGTCTAAACCTGGACTAAACCAAGACTAAACCAAGACTAAACCAAGACTAAACCAGGTCTAAACCAGGACTAAACCAGGTCTAAACCAGGTCAAAACCAGGACTAAACCAGGACTAAACCGGGACTAAAGTAGGTCTAAACCGGGAATAAACCAGGTCAAAACCAGGTCTAAACCAGGTCTAAACCTGGACTAAACCAAGACTAAACCAGGACTAAACCAAGACTAAACCAAGACTAAACCAGGTTTAAACCAGGACTAAACCAAGACTAAACCAAGACAAAACCATGACTAAACGAGGTCTAAACCAGGACTAAAACAGGACTAAACCTGATCCGAATCAGGTCTAAACCAGGTCTAAACCAGGACTAAACCAGGTCTAAACCAGGTCTAACCCAGGACTAAACCAGGACTAAACCAAGTCTAAACCAGGTCTAAACCAGGACTAAACCAGGACTAAACCAAGTCTAAACCAGGTCTAAACCAGGACTAAACCTGGACTAAACCAGGTCTAAACCAGGTCTAAACCAGGACTAAACCTGGTTTAAACCAGGACTAAACCAGGACTAAACCAGGTCTAAACCAGGACTAAACCATGTCCAAACCAGGTCTAGACCAGGACTAAACCAAGACCATACCAGGTCTAAACCAGGTCTAAACCAGGACTAAAACAGGACTAAACCAGATCCAAACCAGTCTAAACCAGGACTAAACCAGGACTAAACCAGGACTAAACCAGGTCTAAACCAGGTCCAAACCAGGTCCAAACCAGGACTAAACCAGGACTAAACCAGGACTAAACCAGGTCTAAACCAGGACTAAACCAGGACTAAACCAGAACTAAACCAGGTCTAAACCAGGTCCAAACCAGGACTAAACCAGGTTTAAACCAGGTCTAAACCAGGACTAAACCAAGACTAAACCAAGACTAAACCAAGACTAAACCAGGTCTAAACCAGGACTAAACCAGGACTAAACCGGGACTAAAGTAGGTCTAAACCGGGAATAAACCAGGTCAAAACCAGGACTAAACCAGGACTAAACCAGGTCTAAACCAGGTCTAAACCTGGACTAAACCAAGACTAAACCAAGACTAAACCAGGTCTAAACCAGGACTAAACCAAGACTAAACCAAGACTAAACCAGGTTTAAACCAGGACTAAACCAAGACTAAACCAAGACAAAACCATGACTAAACGAGGTCTAAACCAGGACTAAAACAGGACTAAACCAGGTCTAAACCAGGTCCAAACCAGGACTAAACCAGGTCTAAACCAGGTCTAACCCAAGACTAAACCAGGACTAAACCAGGACTAAACCAGGTCTAAACCAGGTCAAAACCAGGACTAAACCAGGACTAAACCAGGTCTAAACCAGGTCTAAACCACGTCTAAACCAGGTCTAAACCAGGACTAAACCTGGTCCAAACCAGGTCTAAACCAGGTCCATACCAGGACTAAACCAGGTCTAAACCAGGTCTAAACCAGGTCTAAACCTGGACTAAACCAAGACTAAACCAAGACTAAACCAGGTCTAAACCAGGACTAAACCAGGTCTAAACCAGGTCAAAACCAGGACTAAACCAGGACTAAACCGGGACTAAAGTAGGTCTAAACCGGGAATAAACCAGGTCAAAACCAGGTCTAAACCAGGTCTAAACCTGGACTAAACCAAGACTAAACCAGGACTAAACCAAGACTAAACCAAGACTAAACCAGGTTTAAACCAGGACTAAACCAAGACTAAACCAAGACAAAACCATGACTAAACGAGGTCTAAACCAGGACTAAAACAGGACTAAACCTGATCCGAATCAGGTCTAAACCAGGTCTAAACCAGGACTAAACCAGGTCTAAACCAGGTCTAACCCAGGACTAAACCAGGACTAAACCAAGTCTAAACCAGGTCTAAACCAGGACTAAACCAGGACTAAACCAAGTCTAAACCAGGTCTAAACCAGGACTAAACCTGGACTAAACCAGGTCTAAACCAGGTCTAAACCAGGACTAAACCTGGTTTAAACCAGGACTAAACCAGGACTAAACCAGGTCTAAACCAGGACTAAACCATGTCCAAACCAGGTCTAGACCAGGACTAAACCAAGACCATACCAGGTCTAAACCAGGTCTAAACCAGGACTAAAACAGGACTAAACCAGATCCAAACCAGTCTAAACCAGGACTAAACCAGGACTAAACCAGGAAAAACCAGGTCTAAACCAGGTCCAAACCAGGTCCAAACCAGGACTAAACCAGGACTAAACCAGGACTAAACCAGGTCTAAACCAGGACTAAACCAGGACTAAACCAGAACTAAACCAGGTCTAAACCAGGTCCAAACCAGGACTAAACCAGGTTTAAACCAGGTCTAAACCAGGACTAAACCAAGACTATACCAAGACTAAACCAAGACTAAACCAGGTCTAAACCAGGACTAAACCAGGACTAAACCGGGACTAAAGTAGGTCTAAACCGGGAATAAACCAGGTCAAAACCAGGACTAAACCAGGACTAAACCAGGTCTAAACCAGGTCTAAACCTGGACTAAACCAAGACTAAACCAAGACTAAACCAGGTCTAAACCAGGACTAAACCAAGACTAAACCAAGACTAAACCAGGTTTAAACCAGGACTAAACCAAGACTAAACCAAGACAAAACCATGACTAAACGAGGTCTAAACCAGGACTAAAACAGGACTAAACCAGGTCTAAACCAGGTCCAAACCAGGACTAAACCAGGTCTAAACCAGGTCTAACCCAAGACTAAACCAGGACTAAACCAGGACTAAACCAGGTCTAAACCAGGTCCAAACCAGGACTAAACCAGGACTAAACCAGGTCTAAACCAGGTCTAAACCACGTCTAAACCAGGTCTAAACCAGGACTAAACCTGGTCCAAACCAGGTCTAAACCAGGTCCATACCAGGACTAAACCAGGTCTAAACCAGGTCTAAACCAGGTCTAAACCTGGACTAAACCAAGACTAAACCAAGACTAAACCAGGTCTAAACCAGGACTAAACCAGGTCTAAACCAGGTCAAAACCAGGACTAAACCAGGACTAAACCGGGACTAAAGTAGGTCTAAACCGGGAATAAACCAGGTCAAAACCAGGTCTAAACCAGGTCTAAACCTGGACTAAACCAAGACTAAACCAGGACTAAACCAAGACTAAACCAAGACTAAACCAGGTTTAAACCAGGACTAAACCAAGACTAAACCAAGACAAAACCATGACTAAACGAGGTCTAAACCAGGACTAAAACAGGACTAAACCTGATCCGAATCAGGTCTAAACCAGGTCTAAACCAGGACTAAACCAGGTCTAAACCAGGTCTAACCCAGGACTAAACCAAGTCTAAACCAGGTATAAACCAGGTCTAAACCAGGACTAAACCTGGACTAAACCAGGTCTAAACCAGGTCCAAACCAGGATTAAACCAGGTCTAAACCAGGTCTAACCCAAGACTAAACCAGGACTAAACCAGGACTATACCAGGTCTAAACCAGGTCCAAACCAGGACTAAACCACGACTAAACCAGGTCTAAACCAGGTCTAAACAAGGTCTAAACCAGGACTAAACCAGGTCTAAAACAGGTCTAAACCAGGACTAAACCAGGACTAAACCACGACTAAACCAGGTCTAAACCAGGTCTAAACCAGGACTAAACCAAGACTAAACCAAGACTAAACCAAGACTAAACCAGGTCTAAACCAGGACTAAACCAGGACTAAACCGGGACTAAAGTAGGTCTAAACCGGGAATAAACCAGGTCAAAACCAGGACTAAACCAGGACTAAACCAGGTCTAAACCAGGTCTAAACCTGGACTAAACCAAGACTAAACCAAGACTAAACCAGGTCTAAACCAGGACTAAACCAAGACTAAACCAAGACTAAACCAGGTTTAAACCAGGACTAAACCAAGACTAAACCAAGACAAAACCATGACTAAACGAGGTCTAAACCAGGACTAAAACAGGACTAAACCAGGTCTAAACCAGGTCCAAACCAGGACTAAACCAGGTCTAAACCAGGTCTAACCCAAGACTAAACCAGGACTAAACCAGGACTAAACCAGGTCTAAACCAGGTCCAAACCAGGACTAAACCAGGACTAAACCAGGTCTAAACCAGGTCTAAACCACGTCTAAACCAGGTCTAAACCAGGACTAAACCTGGTCCAAACCAGGTCTAAACCAGGTCCATACCAGGACTAAACCAGGTCTAAACCAGGTCTAAACCAGGTCTAAACCTGGACTAAACCAAGACTAAACCAAGACTAAACCAGGTCTAAACCAGGACTAAACCAGGTCTAAACCAGGTCAAAACCAGGACTAAACCAGGACTAAACCGGGACTAAAGTAGGTCTAAACCGGGAATAAACCAGGTCAAAACCAGGTCTAAACCAGGTCTAAACCTGGACTAAACCAAGACTAAACCAGGACTAAACCAAGACTAAACCAAGACTAAACCAGGTTTAAACCAGGACTAAACCAAGACTAAACCAAGACAAAACCATGACTAAACGAGGTCTAAACCAGGACTAAAACAGGACTAAACCTGATCCGAATCAGGTCTAAACCAGGTCTAAACCAGGACTAAACCAGGTCTAAACCAGGTCTAACCCAGGACTAAACCAGGACTAAACCAAGTCTAAACCAGGTATAAACCAGGTCTAAACCAGGACTAAACCAGGACTAAACCAGGTCTAAACCAGGACTAAACCAGGACTAAACCAAGTCTAAACCAGGTCTAAACCAGGACTAAACCTGGACTAAACCAGGTCTAAACCAGGTCTAAACCAGGACTAAACCTGGTTTAAACCAGGACTAAACCAGGACTAAACCAGGTCTAAACCAGGTCTAAACCATGTCCAAACCAGGTCTAGACCAGGACTAAACCAAGACCATACCAGGTCTAAACCAGGTCTAAACCAGGACTAAAACAGGACTAAACCAGGTCTAAACCAGGTCCAAACCAGGTCCAAACCAGGACTAAACCAGGACTAAACCATGACTAAACCAGGTCTAAACCAGGACTAAACCAGGACTAAACCAGAACTAAACCAGGTCTAAACCAGGTCCAAACCAGGACTAAACCAGATTTAAACCAGGTCTAAACCAGGACTAAACCAGGAATAAACCAGGACTAAACCAGGTCTAAACCAGGACTAAACCAGGACTAAACCAGGTCCAAACCAGGTCCAAACCAGGACTAAACCGGGTCTAAACCAGGACTAAACCAGGACTAAACCAGGTCTAAACCAGGTCCAAACCAGGACTAAACCGGGTCTAAACCTGGTCTAAACCTGGTTTAAACCAGGTCTCAACCAGGACTAAAACAGGACTAAACCAGATCCAAACCAGGTCTAAACCAGGACTAAACCAGGGCTAAACCAGGACTAAACCAGGTCTAAACCAGATCCAAACCAGGACTAAACCAGGTCTAAACCAGGTCTAACCCAGGACTAAACCAGGACTAAACCAAGTCTAAACCAGGTCTAAACCAGGTCTAAACCAGGACTAAACCAGGACTAAACCAGGTCTAAACCAGGTCCAAACCAGGACTAAACCAGGTCTAAACCAGGTCTAACCCAGGACTAAACCAGGACTAAACCAGGACTAAACCAGGTCTAAACCAGGTCCAAACCAGGACTAAACCAGGTCTAAACCAGGACTAAACCTGGACTAAACCAGGTCTAAACCAGGTCTAAACCAGGACTAAACCAGGACTAAACCAGATCCAAACCATGTCCAAACCAGGTCTGAACCAGGTCTAAACCAGGTCTAAACCAGGTCTAAACCAGGTCCAAACCAGGTCCAAACCAGGACTAAACCAGGACTAAACCAGGTCTAAACCAGGTCCAAACCAGGTCCAAACCAGGACTAAACCAGGACTAAACCAGGTCCAAACCAGGTCTAAACCAGGACTAAACCAGGTTTAAACCAGGTCTAAACCAAGTTTAAACCAGGTCTAAACCAGGACTAAACCAGGACTAAACCAGGACTAAACCAGGTCTAAACCAGGACTAAACCAGGACTAAACCAGGTCTAAACCAGGTCCAAACCAGGTCCAAACCTGGTTTAAACCAGGTCTCAACCAGGACTAAACCAGGACTAAACCAGGTCTAAACCAGGTCTAAACCAGGTCTAAACCAGGACTAAACCAGGACTAAACCAGGACTAAACCAGGTCTAAACCAGGTCCAAACCAGGTCCAAACCAGGACTAAACCAGGACTAAACCAGGACTAAACCAGGTCTAAACCAGGTCTAAACCAGGTTTAAACCAGGTCCAAATCAGGACTAAACCAGGTCCAAACCAGGTCTAAACCGGGTCTAAACCTGGTCTAAACCTGGTTTAAACCAGGTCCCAACCAGGACTAAACCAGGACGAAACCAGGTTTAAACCAGGACTAAACCAGGACTAAACCACGACTAAACCAGGTCTAAATCAGGTCTAAACCAGGACTAAACCAGGTCTAAACCAGGTCTAAACCAGGACTAAACCAGGACTAAACCACGACTAAACCAGGTCTAAACCAGGTCTAAACCAGGACTAAACCAGGTCTAAACCAGGTCCAAACCAGGAATAAACCAGGTCCAAACCAGGTCTAAACCGGGTCTAAACCTGGTCTAAACCAGGTTTAAACCAGGTCTAAACCAGGACTAAACCAGGACAAAACCAGGTCTAAAACAGGACTAAACCAGCACTAAACCAGGTCTAAACCAGGTCTAAAACAGTTCTAAACCAGGACAAAACCAGGTCTAAACCAGGTCCAAACCAGGACTAAACCAGGTCCAAACCAGGTCTAAACCAGGACTAAACCAGGACTAAACCAGGTCTAAACCAGGTCTAAACCAGGACTAAACCAGAACTGAACCTGGTCTAAACCAGGTCGAAACCAGGTCTAAACGAGGACTAAACCAGATCTAAACCAGGTCTAAACCAGGTCAAAACCAGGTCCAAACCAGGTCCAAACCAGGTCTAAACCAGGTCCAAACCAGGTCCAAACCAGGTCTAAACCAGGTCCAAACCAGGTCTAAACCAGGTCCAAACCAGGACTAAACCAGGTCTCAACCAGGTCCAAACCAGGTCCAAACCAGGTCTAAACCAGGTCCAAACCAGGTCTAAACCAGGTCCAAACCAGGTCTAAACCAGGTCTAAACCAGGTCTAAACCAGGTCCAAACCAGGTCCAAACCAGGTCTAAACCAGGTCCAAACCAGGTCCAAACCAGGTCTAAACCAGGTCCAAACCAGGTCTAAACCAGGTCTAAACCAGGTCTAAACCAGGTCCAAACCAGGTCCAAACCATGTCTAAACCAGGTCCAAACCAGGTCCAAACCAGGACTGAACCAGGTCCAAACCAGGACTAAAACAGGTCTAAACCTGGTCTAAACCAGGTTTAAACCAGGTCTAAACCAGGACTAAACCAGGACAAAACCAGGTCTAAAACAGGACTAAACCAGGACTAAACCAGGTCTAAACCAGGTCCAAGCCAGGACTAAACCAGGTCCAAACCAGGTCTAAACCGGGTCTAAACCTGGTCTAAACCTGGTTTCAACCAGGTCTCAACCAGGACTAAACCAGGTCTAAACCAGGTCTAAACCAGGACTAAACCAGAACTGAACCTTGTCTAAACCAGGTCTAAACCAGGTCTAAACCAGGTCTAAACCAGGACTAAACCAGAACTGAACCTTGTCTAAACCAGGTCTAAACCAGGTCTAAACCAGGACTAAACCAGGTCTAAACCAGGTCTAAACCAGGACTAAACCAGGACTAAACCTGGTCTAAACCAGGTCCAAACCAGGACTAAACCAGGTCTAAACCAGGTCTAAACCAGGACTAAACCAGGACTAAACCAGGTCTAAACCAGGTCCAAACCAGGACTAAACCGGGTCTAAACCTGGTCTAAACCTGGTTTAAACCAGGTCTCAACCAGGACTAAAACAGGACTAAACCAGATCCAAACCAGGTCTAAACCAGGACTAAACCAGGGCTAAACCAGGACTAAACCAGGTCTAAACCAGATCCAAACCAGGACTAAACCAGGTCTAAACCAGGTCTAACCCAGGACTAAACCAGGACTAAACCAAGTCTAAACCAGTCTAAACCAGGTCTAAACCAGGACTAAACCAGGACTAAACCAGGTCTAAACCAGGTCCAAACCAGGACTAAACCAGGTCTAAACCAGGTCTAACCCAGGACTAAACCAGGACTAAACAGGACTAAACCAGGTCTAAACCAGGTCCAAACCAGGACTAAACCAGGTCTAAACCAGGACTAAACCTGGACTAAACCAGGTCTAAACCAGGTCTAAACCAGGACTAAACCAGGACTAAACCAGATCCAAACCATGTCCAAACCAGGTCTGAACCAGGTCTAAACCAGGTCTAAACCAGGTCTAAACCAGGTCCAAACCAGGTCCAAACCAGGACTAAACCAGGACTAAACCAGGTCTAAACCAGGTCCAAACCAGGTCCAAACCAGGACTAAACCAGGACTAAACCAGGTCCAAACCAGGTCTAAACAGTACTAAACCAGGTTTAAACCAGGTCTAAACCAAGTTTAAACCAGGTCTAAACCAGGACTAAACCAGGACTAAACCAGGACTAAACCAGGTCTAAACCAGGACTAAACCAGGACTAAACCAGGTCTAAACCAGGTCCAAACCAGGTCCAAACCTGGTTTAAACCAGGTCTCAACCAGGACTAAACCAGGACTAAACCAGGTCTAAACCAGGTCTAAACCAGGTCTAAACCAGGACTAACCAGGACTAAACCAGGACTAAACCAGGTCTAAACCAGGTCCAAACCAGGTCCAAACCAGGACTAAACCAGGACTAAACAGGACTAAACCAGGTCTAAACCAGGTCTAAACCAGGTTTAAACCAGGTCCAAATCAGGGACTAAACCAGGTCCAAACCAGGTCTAAACCGGGTCTAAACCTGGTCTAAACCTGGTTTAAACCAGGTCCCAACCAGGACTAAACCAGGACGAAACCAGGTTTAAACCAGGACTAAACCAGGACTAAACCACGACTAAACCAGGTCTAAATCAGGTCTAAACCAGGACTAAACCAGGTCTAAACCAGGTCTAAACCAGGACTAAACCAGGACTAAACCACGACTAACCAGGTCTAAACCAGGTCTAAACCAGGACTAAACCAGGTCTAAACCATGGTCCAAACCAGGAATAAACCAGGTCCAAACCAGGTCTAAACCAGGTCTAAAACAGTTCTAAACCAGGACAAAACCAGGTCTAAACCAGGTCCAAACCAGGACTAAACCAGGTCCAAACCAGGTCTAAACCAGGACTAAACCAGGACTAAACCAGGTCTAAACCAGGTCTAAACCAGGACTAAACCAGAACTGAACCTGGTCTAAACAGGTCGAAACCAGGTCTAAACGAGGACTAAACCAGATCTAAACCAGGTCTAAACCAGGTCAAAACCAGGTCCAAACCAGGTCCAAACCAGGTCTAAACCAAGGTCCAAACCAGGTCCAAACCAGGTCTAAACCAGGTCCAAACCAGGTCTAAACCAGGTCCAAACCAGGACTAAACCAGGTCTCAACCAGGTCCAAACCAGGTCCAAACCAGGTCTAAACCAGGTCCAAACCAGGTCTAAACCAGGTCCAAACCAGGTCTAAACCAGGTCTAAACCAGGTCTAAACCAGGTCCAAAACAGGTCCAAACCAGGTCTAAACAGGTCCAAACCAGGTCCAAACCAGGTCTAAACAGGTCCAAACCAGGTCTAAACCAGTCTAAACCAGGTCTAAACCAGGTCCAAACCAGGTCCAAACCATGTCTAAACCAGGTCCCAAACCAGGTCCCAAACCAGGACTGAACCAGGTCCAAACCAGGACTAAAACAGGTCTAAACCTGGTCTAAACCAGGTTTAAACCAGGTCTAAACCAGGACTAAACCAGGACAAAACCAGGTCTAAAACAGGACTAAACCAGGACTAAACCAGGTCTAAACCAGGTCCAAGCCAGGACTAAACCAGGTCCAAACCAGGTCTAAACCGGGTCTAAACCTGGTCTAAACCTGGTTTCAACCAGGTCTCAACCAGGACTAAACCAGGTCTAAACCAGGTCTAAACCAGGACTAAACCAGAACTGAACCTTGTCTAAACCAGGTCTAAACCAGGTCTAAACCAGGACTAAACCAGGTCTAAACCAGGTCTAAACCAGGACTAAACCAGGACTAAACCTGGTCTAAACCAGGTCTCAACCAGGACTAAACCTGGACTGAACCTGGTCTAAACCAGGTCGAAACCAGGTCTAAACCAGGACTAAACCAGATCTAAACCAGGTCTAAACCAGGTCCAAACCAGGTCTAAACCAGGTCTAAACCTGGTCTGAACCAGGTCTAAACCACGTCTAAACCAGGTCTAAACCAGGACTAAACCAGGACTAAATCAGGGCTAAACCAGGTCTAAACCAGGTCTAAACCAGGTCTAAACCTGGTCCAAACCAGGTCTAAACCAGGTCTAAACAAGGTCTAAACCAGGACTAAACCTGGTCTAAACCAGGTCTAAACCAGGTCTAAACCAGGTCTAAACAAGGTCTAAACCAGGACTAAACCTGGTCTAAACCAGGACTAAACCAGGTCTAAACCAGGTCTAAACTTGGACTAAACCAAGACTAAACCAGGTCTAAACCAGGACTAAACCAAGACTAAACCAAGACTAAACCAGGTTTAAACCAGGACTAAACCAAGACTAAACCAAGACAAAACCAAGACTAAACCAGGTCCAAACCAGGTCAAAACCAGGACTAAACCAGGTCTAAACCGGGACTAAACCAGGTCTAAACCTGGTCTAAACCGGGACTAAACCAGGTCTAAACCAGGACTAAACCAGGACTAAACCAGGTCTAAACCAGGTCTAAACCAGGTCCAAACCAGGTCCAATCCAGGTCTAAACCAGGTCTAAACCTGGTCATAAACCAGGTCTAAACCAGGACTAAACCAGGTCTAAACCTGGTCTAAACCAGGACTAATCTAGATCCAAATCAGGTCTAAACTAGGACTAAACCAGGTCCAAACCAGGTCCAAACCAGGTCCAAACCAGGTTTAAACCAGGACTAAACCAAGACCAAACCAGGTCTAAACCAGGTCTAAACCATGACTAAACCAGAACTAAACCAGATCCAAACAAGGTCTAAACCAGGACTAAACCAGGTCTAAACCAGGTCTAAACCTGGACTAAACCAAGACTAAACCAAGACTAAACCAGGTCTAAACCAGGACTAAACCAAGACTAAACCAAGACTAAACCAGGTTTAAACCAGGACTAAACCAAGACTAAACCAAGACAAAACCATGACTAAACGAGGTCTAAACCAGGACTAAAACAGGACTAAACCAGGTCTAAACCAGGTCCAAACCAGGACTAAACCAGGTCTAAACCAGGTCTAACCCAAGACTAAACCAGGACTAAACCAGGACTAAACCAGGTCTAAACCAGGTCCAAACCAGGACTAAACCAGGACTAAACCAGGTCTAAACCAGGTCTAAACCACGTCTAAACCAGGTCTAAACCAGGACTAAACCTGGTCCAAACCAGGTCTAAACCAGGTCCATACCAGGACTAAACCAGGTCTAAACCAGGTCTAAACCAGGTCTAAACCTGGACTAAACCAAGACTAAACCAAGACTAAACCAGGTCTAAACCAGGACTAAACCAGGTCTAAACCAGGTCAAAACCAGGACTAAACCAGGACTAAACCGGGACTAAAGTAGGTCTAAACCGGGAATAAACCAGGTCAAAACCAGGTCTAAACCAGGTCTAAACCTGGACTAAACCAAGACTAAACCAGGACTAAACCAAGACTAAACCAAGACTAAACCAGGTTTAAACCAGGACTAAACCAAGACTAAACCAAGACAAAACCATGACTAAACGAGGTCTAAACCAGGACTAAAACAGGACTAAACCTGATCCGAATCAGGTCTAAACCAGGTCTAAACCAGGACTAAACCAGGTCTAAACCAGGTCTAACCCAGGACTAAACCAGGACTAAACCAAGTCTAAACCAGGTATAAACCAGGTCTAAACCAGGACTAAACCAGGACTAAACCAGGTCTAAACCAGGTCCAAACCAGGATTAAACCAGGTCTAAACCAGGTCTAACCCAAGACTAAACCAGGACTAAACCAGGACTATACCAGGTCTAAACCAGGTCCAAACCAGGACTAAACCACGACTAAACCAGGTCTAAACCAGGTCTAAACAAGGTCTAAACCAGGACTAAACCAGGTCTAAAACAGGTCTAAACCAGGACTAAACCAGGACTAAACCACGACTAAACCAGGTCTAAACCAGGTCTAAACCAGGACTAAACCAAGACTAAACCAAGACTAAACCAAGACTAAACCAGGTCTAAACCAGGACTAAACCAGGACTAAACCGGGACTAAAGTAGGTCTAAACCGGGAATAAACCAGGTCAAAACCAGGACTAAACCAGGACTAAACCAGGTCTAAACCAGGTCTAAACCTGGACTAAACCAAGACTAAACCAAGACTAAACCAGGTCTAAACCAGGACTAAACCAAGACTAAACCAAGACTAAACCAGGTTTAAACCAGGACTAAACCAAGACTAAACCAAGACAAAACCATGACTAAACGAGGTCTAAACCAGGACTAAAACAGGACTAAACCAGGTCTAAACCAGGTCCAAACCAGGACTAAACCAGGTCTAAACCAGGTCTAACCCAAGACTAAACCAGGACTAAACCAGGACTAAACCAGGTCTAAACCAGGTCCAAACCAGGACTAAACCAGGACTAAACCAGGTCTAAACCAGGTCTAAACCACGTCTAAACAGGTCTAAACCAGGACTAAACCTGGTCCAAACCAGGTCTAAACCAGGTCCATACCAGGACTAAACCAGGTCTAAACCAGGTCTAAACCAGGTCTAAACCTGGACTAAACCAAGACTAAACCAGGTCTAAACCAGGACTAAACCAGGTCTAAACCAGGTCAAAACCAGGACTAAACCAGGACTAAACCGGGACTAAAGTAGGTCTAAACCGGGAATAAACCAGGTCAAAACCAGGTCTAAACCAGGTCTAAACCTGGACTAAACCAAGACTAAACCAGGACTAAACCAAGACTAAACCAAGACTAAACCAGGTTTAAACCAGGACTAAACCAAGACTAAACCAAGACAAAACCATGACTAAACGAGGTCTAAACCAGGACTAAAACAGGACTAAACCTGATCCGAATCAGGTCTAAACCAGGTCTAAACCAGGACTAAACCAGGTCTAAACCAGATCTAACCCAGGACTAAACCAGGACTAAACCAAGTCTAAACCAGGTATAAACCAGGTCTAAACCAGGACTAAACCAGGACTAAACCAGGTCTAAACCAGGACTAAACCAGGACTAAACCAAGTCTAAACCAGGTCTAAACCAGGACTAAACCTGGACTAAACCAGGTCTAAACCAGGTCTAAACCAGGACTAAACCTGGTTTAAACCAGGACTAAACCAGGACTAAACCAGGTCTAAACCAGGTCTAAACCATGTCCAAACCAGGTCTAGACCAGGACTAAACCAAGACCATACCAGGTCTAAACCAGGTCTAAACCAGGACTAAAACAGGACTAAACCAGGTCTAAACCAGGTCCAAACCAGGTCCAAACCAGGACTAAACCAGGACTAAACCATGACTAAACCAGGTCTAAACCAGGACTAAACCAGGACTAAACCAGAACTAAACCAGGTCTAAACCAGGTCCAAACCAGGACTAAACCAGGTTTAAACCAGGTCTAAACCAGGACTAAACCAGGAATAAACCAGGACTAAACCAGGTCTAAACCAGGACTAAACCAGGACTAAACCAGGTCCAAACCAGGTCCAAACCAGGACTAAACCGGGTCTAAACCAGGACTAAACCAGGACTAAACCAGGTCTAAACCAGGTCCAAACCAGGACTAAACCGGGTCTAAACCTGGTCTAAACCTGGTTTAAACCAGGTCTCAACCAGGACTAAAACAGGACTAAACCAGATCCAAACCAGGTCTAAACCAGGACTAAACCAGGGCTAAACCAGGACTAAACCAGGTCTAAACCAGATCCAAACCAGGACTAAACCAGGTCTAAACCAGGTCTAACCCAGGACTAAACCAGGACTAAACCAAGTCTAAACCAGGTCTAAACCAGGTCTAAACCAGGACTAAACCAGGACTAAACCAGGTCTAAACCAGGTCCAAACCAGGACTAAACCAGGTCTAAACCAGGTCTAACCCAGGACTAAACCAGGACTAAACCAGGACTAAACCAGGTCTAAACCAGGTCCAAACCAGGACTAAACCAGGTCTAAACCAGGACTAAACCTGGACTAAACCAGGTCTAAACCAGGTCTAAACCAGGACTAAACCAGGACTAAACCAGATCCAAACCATGTCCAAACCAGGTCTGAACCAGGTCTAAACCAGGTCTAAACCAGGTCTAAACCAGGTCCAAACCAGGTCCAAACCAGGACTAAACCAGGACTAAACCAGGTCTAAACCAGGTCCAAACCAGGTCCAAACCAGGACTAAACCAGGACTAAACCAGGTCCAAACCAGGTCTAAACCAGGACTAAACCAGGTTTAAACCAGGTCTAAACCAAGTTTAAACCAGGTCTAAACCAGGACTAAACCAGGACTAAACCAGGACTAAACCAGGTCTAAACCAGGACTAAACCAGGACTAAACCAGGTCTAAACCAGGTCCAAACCAGGTCCAAACCTGGTTTAAACCAGGTCTCAACCAGGACTAAACCAGGACTAAACCAGGTCTAAACCAGGTCTAAACCAGGTCTAAACCAGGACTAAACCAGGACTAAACCAGGACTAAACCAGGTCTAAACCAGGTCCAAACCAGGTCCAAACCAGGACTAAACCAGGACTAAACCAGGACTAAACCAGGTCTAAACCAGGTCTAAACCAGGTTTAAACCAGGTCCAAATCAGGACTAAACCAGGTCCAAACCAGGTCTAAACCGGGTCTAAACCTGGTCTAAACCTGGTTTAAACCAGGTCCCAACCAGGACTAAACCAGGACGAAACCAGGTTTAAACCAGGACTAAACCAGGACTAAACCACGACTAAACCAGGTCTAAATCAGGTCTAAACCAGGACTAAACCAGGTCTAAACCAGGTCTAAACCAGGACTAAACCAGGACTAAACCACGACTAAACCAGGTCTAAACCAGGTCTAAACCAGGACTAAACCAGGTCTAAACCAGGTCCAAACCAGGAATAAACCAGGTCCAAACCAGGTCTAAACCGGGTCTAAACCTGGTCTAAACCAGGTTTAAACCAGGTCTAAACCAGGACTAAACCAGGACAAAACCAGGTCTAAAACAGGACTAAACCAGCACTAAACCAGGTCTAAACCAGGTCTAAAACAGTTCTAAACCAGGACAAAACCAGGTCTAAACCAGGTCCAAACCAGGACTAAACCAGGTCCAAACCAGGTCTAAACCAGGACTAAACCAGGACTAAACCAGGTCTAAACCAGGTCTAAACCAGGACTAAACCAGAACTGAACCTGGTCTAAACCAGGTCGAAACCAGGTCTAAACGAGGACTAAACCAGATCTAAACCAGGTCTAAACCAGGTCAAAACCAGGTCCAAACCATGTCCAAACCAGGTCTAAACCAGGTCTAAACCAGGTCCAAACCAGGTCCAAACCAGGTCTAAACCAGGTCCAAACCAGGTCCAAACCAGGTCTAAACCAGGTCCAAACCAGGTCTAAACCAGGTCCAAACCAGGACTAAACCAGGTCTCAACCAGGTCCAAACCAGGACTAAACCAGGTCTAAACCAGGTCTAAACCAGGTCCAAACCAGGTCCAAACCAGGTCTAAACCAGGTCCAAACCAGGTCCAAACCAGGTCTAAACCAGGTCCAAACCAGGTCTAAACCAGGTCTAAACCAGGTCTAAACCAGGTCCAAACCAGGTCCAAACCATGTCTAAACCAGGTCCAAACCAGGTCCAAACCAGGACTGAACCAGGTCCAAACCAGGACTAAAACAGGTCTAAACCTGGTCTAAACCAGGTTTAAACCAGGTCTAAACCAGGACTAAACCAGGACAAAACCAGGTCTAAAACAGGACTAAACCAGGACTAAACCAGGTCTAAACCAGGTCCAAGCCAGGACTAAACCAGGTCCAAACCAGGTCTAAACCGGGTCTAAACCTGGTCTAAACCTGGTTTCAACCAGGTCTCAACCAGGACTAAACCAGGTCTAAACCAGGTCTAAACCAGGACTAAACCAGAACTGAACCTTGTCTAAACCAGGTCTAAACCAGGTCTAAACCAGGACTAAACCAGGTCTAAACCAGGTCTAAACCAGGACTAAACCAGGACTAAACCTGGTCTAAACCACGACTAAACCAGAACTGAACCTTGTCTAAACCAGGTCTAAACCAGGTCTAAACCAGGACTAAACCAGGTCTAAACCAGGTCTAAACCAGGACTAAACCAGGTCTAAACCAGGTCTAAACCAGGACTAAACCAGGACTAAACCAGGTCTAAACCAGGTCTAAACCAGGACTAAACCAGAACTGAACCTTGTCTAAACCAGGTCTAAACCAGGTCTAAACCAGGTCTAAACCAGGACTAAACCAGGTCTAAACCAGGTCTCAACCAGGACTAAACCTGGACTGAACCTGGTCTAAACCAGGTCGAAACCAGGTCTAAACCAGGACTAAACCAGATCTAAACCAGGTCTAAACCAGGTCCAAACCAGGTCTAAACCAGGTCTAAACCTGGTCTGAACCAGGTCTAAACCACGTCTAAACCAGGTCTAAACCAGGACTAAACCAGGACTAAATCAGGGCTAAACCAGGTCTAAACCAGGTCTAAACCAGGTCTAAACCTGGTCCAAACCAGGTCTAAACCAGGTCTAAACAAGGTCTAAACCAGGACTAAACCTGGTCTAAACCAGGTCTAAACCAGGTCTAAACCAGGTCTAAACAAGGTCTAAACCAGGACTAAACCTGGTCTAAACCAGGACTAAACCAGGTCTAAACCAGGTCTAAACTTGGACTAAACCAAGACTAAACCAGGTCTAAACCAGGACTAAACCAAGACTAAACCAAGACTAAACCAGGTTTAAACCAGGACTAAACCAAGACTAAACCAAGACAAAACCAAGACTAAACCAGGTCCAAACCAGGTCAAAACCAGGACTAAACCAGGTCTAAACCGGGACTAAACCAGGTCTAAACCTGGTCTAAACCGGGACTAAACCAGGTCTAAACCAGGACTAAACCAGGACTAAACCAGGTCTAAACCAGGTCTAAACCAGGTCCAAAACAGGTCCAATCCAGGTCTAAACCAGGTCTAAACCTGGTCATAAACCAGGTCTAAACCAGGACTAAACCAGGTCTAAACCTGGTCTAAACCAGGACTAATCTAGATCCAAATCAGGTCTAAACTAGGACTAAACCAGGTCCAAACCAGGTCCAAACCAGGTCCAAACCAGGTTTAAACCAGGACTAAACCAAGACCAAACCAGGTCTAAACCAGGTCTAAACCATGACTAAACCAGAACTAAACCAGATCCAAACAAGGTCTAAACCAGGACTAAACCAGGACTAAACCAGGTCTAAACCAGGTCCAAACCAGGACTAAACCAGGTCTAAACCAGGTCCAAACCAGGACTAAACCAGGACTAAACCAGGTCTAAACCAGGTCTAAACCACGTCTAAACCAGGTCTAAACCAGGACTAAACCTGGTCCAAACCAGGTCTAAACCAGGTCCATACCAGGACTAAACCAGGTCTAAACCAGGTCTAAACCACGTCTAAACCAGGTCTAAACCAGGTCTAAACCTGGACTAAACCAAGACTAAACCAAGACTAAACCAAGACTAAACCAGGTCTAAACCAGGACTAAACCAGGACTAAACCGGGACTAAAGTAGGTCTAAACCGGGAATAAACCAGGTCAAAACCAGGACTAAACCAGGACTAAACCAGGTCTAAACCAGGTCTAAACCTGGACTAAACCAAGACTAAACCAAGACTAAACCAGGTTTAAACCAGGACTAAACCAAGACTAAACCAAGACAAAACCATGACTAAACGAGGTCTAAACCAGGACTAAAACAGGACTAAACCTGATCCAAATCAGGTCTAAACCAGGTCTAAACCAGGACTAAACCAGGACTAAACCAGGTCTAAACCAGGTCCAAACCAGGTCTAGACCAGGACTAAACCAAGACCATACCAGGTCTAAACCAGGTCTAAACCAGGACTAAAACAGGACTAAACCAAGTCTAAACCAGGTCCAAACCAGGACTAAACCTGGACTAAACCAGGTCTAAACCAGGTCTAAACCAGGACTAAACCTGGTTTAAACCAGGACTAAACCAGGACTAAACCAGGTCTAAACCAGGTCTAAACCATGTCCAAACCAGGTCTAAACCAGGACTAAACCAGGAATAAACCAGGACTAAACCAGGTCTAAACCAGGACTAAACCAGGACTAAACCAGGTCTAAACCTGGTCTAAACCTGGTTTAAACCAGGTCTCAACCAGGACTAAAACAGGACTAAACCAGATCCAAACCAGGTCTAAACCAGGACTAAACCAGGGCTAAACCAGGACTAAACCAGGTCTAAACCAGATCCAAACCAGGACTAAACCAGGTCTAAACCAGGTCTAACCCAAGACTAAACCAGGACTAAACCTAGTCTAAACCAGGTCTAAACCAGGTCTAAACCAGGACTAAACCAGGACTAAACCAGGTCTAAACCAGGTCCAAACCAGGTCTAAACCAGGTCTAAACCAGGTCTAACCCAGGACTAAACCAGGACTAAACCAGGACTAAACCAGGTCTAAACCAGGTCCAAACCAGGACTAAACCAGGTCTAAACCAGGAGTAAAACTTGACTAAACCAGGTCTAAACCAGGTCTAAACCAGGACTAAACCTGGACTAAACCAGGTCTAAACCAGGTCTAAACCAGGTCTAAACCAGGACTAAACCTGGTTTAAACCAGGACTAAACCAGGACTAAACCAGGTCCAAACAAGGTCCAAACCAGGTCCAAACCAGGTCTAAACCAGGTCTAAACCTGGTCTAAACCAGGTCTAAACCAGGTCCAAACCAGGTCTAGACCAGGACTAAACCAGGACTAAACCAGGTCTAAACCAGGTCTAAACCAGGACTAAACCAGGTTTAAACCAGGTCTAAACCAAGTTTAAACCAGGTCTAAACCAGGACTAAACCAGGACTAAACCAGGACTAAACCAGGTCTAAACCAGGACTAAACCAGGACTAAACCAGGTCTAAACCAGGTCCAAACCAGGTCCAAACCAGGACTAAACCAGGACTAAACCAGGACTAAACCAGGTCTAAACCAGGTCTAAACCAGGTTTAAACCAGGTCCAAATCAGGTCTAAACCTGGTCTAAACCTGGTTTAAACAAGGTCTAAACCAGGACTAAACCAGGTCTAAAACAGGTCTAAACCAGGACTAAACCAGAACTGAACCTTGTCTAAACCAGGTCTAAACAAGGTCTAAACCAGGACTAAACCAGGACTAAACCAGGACTAAACCACGACTAAACCAGGTCTAAACCAGGTCTAAACCAGGACTAAACCAAGACTAAACCAAGACTAAACCAAGACTAAACCAAGACTAAACCAGGTCTAAACCAGGACTAAACCAGGACTAAACCGGGACTAAAGTAGGTCTAAACCGGGAATAAACCAGGTCAAAACCAGGACTAAACCAGGACTAAACCAGGTCTAAACCAGGTCTAAACCTGGACTAAACCAAGACTAAACCAAGACTAAACCAGGTCTAAACCAGGACTAAACCAAGACTAAACCAAGACTAAACCAGGTTTAAACCAGGACTAAACCAAGACTAAACCAAGACAAAACCATGACTAAACGAGGTCTAAACCAGGACTAAAACAGGACTAAACCTGATCCAAATCAGGTCTAAACCAGGTCTAAACCAGGACTAAACCAGGACTAAACCAGGTCTAAACCAGGTCTAACCCAAGACTAAACCAGGACTAAACCAGGACTAAACCAGGTCTAAACCAGGTCCAAACCAGGACTAAACCAGGACTAAACCAGGTCTAAACCAGGTCTAAACCACGTCTAAACCAGGTCTAAACCAGGACTAAACCTGGTCCAAACCAGGTCTAAACCAGGTCCATACCAGGACTAAACCAGGTCCAAACCAGGTCTAAACCAGGTCTAAACCTGGACTAAACCAAGACTAAACCAAGACTAAACCAGGTCTAAACCAGGACTAAACCAGGTCTAAACCAGGTCAAAACCAGGACTAAACCAGGACTAAACCGGGACTAAAGTAGGTCTAAACCGGGAATAAACCAGGTCAAAACCAGGTCTAAACCAGGTCTAAACCTGGACTAAACCAAGACTAAACCAGGACTAAACCAAGACTAATCCAAGACTAAACCAGGTTTAAACCAGGACTAAACCAAGACTAAACGAGGTCTTAACCAGGACTAAAACAGGACTAAACCTGATCCGAATCAGGTCTAAACCAGGTCTAAACCAGGACTAAACCAGGTCTAAACCAGGTCTAACCCAGGACTAAACCAGGACTAAACCAAGTCTAAACCAGGTATAAACCAGGTCTAAACCAGGACTAAACCAGGACTAAACCAGGTCTAAACCAGGTCCAAACCAGGATTAAACCAGGTCTAAACCAGGTCTAACCCAAGACTAAACCAGGACTAAACCAGGACTATACCAGGTCTAAACCAGGTCCAAACCAGGACTAAACCAGGTCTAAACCAGGTCTAACCCAGGACTAAACCAGGACTAAACCAGGTCTAAACCAGGACTAAACCAGGACTAAACCAAGTCTAAACCAGGTCTAAACCAGGACTAAACCTGGACTAAACCAGGTCTAAACCAGGTCTAAACCAGGACTAAACCTGGTTTAAACCAGGACTAAACCAGGACTAAACCAGGTCTAAACCAGGTCTAAACCATGTCCAAACCAGGTCTAGACCAGGACTAAACCAAGACCATACCAGGTCTAAACCAGGTCTAAACCAGGACTAAAACAGGACTAAACCAGATCCAAACCAGTCTAAACCAGGACTAAACCAGGACTAAACCAGGACTAAACCAGGTCTAAACCAGGTCCAAACCAGGTCCAAACCAGGACTAAACCAGGACTAAACCAGGACTAAACCAGGTCTAAACCAGGACTAAACCAGGACTAAACCAGAACTAAACCAGGTCTAAACCAGGTCCAAACCAGGACTAAACCAGGTTTAAACCAGGTCTAAACCAGGACTAAACCAGGAATAAACCAGGACTAAACCAGGTCTAAACCAGGACTAAACCAGGACTAAACCAGGTCCAAACCAGGTCCAAACCAGGACTAAACCGGGTCTAAACCAGGACTAAACCAGACTAAACCAGGTCTAAACCAGGTCCAAACCAGGACTAAACCGGGTCTAAACCTGGTCTAAACCTGGTTTAAACCAGGTCTCAACCAGGACTAAAACAGGACTAAACCAGATCCAAACCAGGTCTAAACCAGGACTAAACCAGGGCTAAACCAGGACTAAACCAGGTCTAAACCAGATCCAAACCAGGACTAAACCAGGTCTAAACCAGGTCTAACCCAGGACTAAACCAGGACTAAACCAAGTCTAAACCAGGTCTAAACCAGGTCTAAACCAGGACTAAACCAGGACTAAACCAGGTCTAAACCAGGTCCAAACCAGGACTAAACCAGGTCTAAACCAGGTCTAACCCAGGACTAAACCAGGACTAAACCAGGTCTAAACCAGGTCTAAACCAGGACTAAACCAGGTCTAAACCAGGTCTAACCCAGGACTAAACCAGGACTAAAACAGGTCTAAACCAGGTCCAAACCAGGACTAAACCAGGTCTAAACCAGGACTAAACCTGGACTAAACCAGGTCTAAACCAGGTCTAAACCAGGACTAAACCAGGACTAAACCAGATCCAAACCATGTCCAAACCAGGTCTGAACCAGGTCTAAACCAGGTCTAAACCAGGTCTAAACCAGGTCCAAACCAGGTCCAAACCAGGTCTAAACCAGGTCTAAACCTGGTCTAAACCAGGTCTAAACCAGGTCCAAACCAGGTCTAGACCAGGACTAAACCAGGACTAAACCAGGTCTAAACCAGGTCCAAACCAGGTCCAAACCAGGTCCAAACCAGGACTAAACCAGGACTAAACCAGGTCTAAACCAGGACTAAACCAGGTTTAAACCAGGTCTAAACCAAGTTTAAACCAGGTCTAAACCAGGACTAAACCAGGACTAAACCAGGACTAAACCAGGTCTAAACCAGGACTAAACCAGGACTAAACCAGGTCTAAACCAGGTCCAAACCAGGTCCAAACCTGGTTTAAACCAGGTCTCAACCAGGACTAAACCAGGACTAAACCAGGTCTAAACCAGGTCTAAACCAGGTCTAAACCAGGACTAAACCAGGACTAAACCAGGACTAAACCAGGTCTAAACCAGGTCCAAACCAGGTCCAAACCAGGACTAAACCAGGACTAAACCAGGACTAAACCAGGTCTAAACCAGGTCTAAACCAGGTTTAAACCAGGTCCAAATCAGGACTAAACCAGGTCCAAACCAGGTCTAAACCGGGTCTAAACCTGGTCTAAACCTGGTTTAAACCAGGTCCCAACCAGGACTAAACCAGGACTAAACCACGACTAAACCAGGTCTAAACCAGGTCTAAACCAGGACTAAACCAGGTCTAAACCAGGTCTAAACCAGGACTAAACCAGGACTAAACCACGACTAAACCAGGACTAAACCAGGACTAAACCAGGTCTAAACCAGGACTAAACCAGGTCTAAACCAGGTCCAAACCAGGAATAAACCAGGTCCAAACCAGGTCTAAACCGGGTCTAAACCTGGTCTAAACCAGGTTTAAACCAGGTCTAAACCAGGACTAAACCAGGACAAAACCAGGTCTAAAACAGGACTAAACCAGCACTAAACCAGGTCTAAACCAGGTCTAAAACAGGTCTAAACCAGGACAAAACCAGGACTAAACCAGGACTAAACCAGGTCTAAACCAGGTCCAAACCAGGACTAAACCAGGACTAAACCAGGTCTAAACCAGGTCTAAACCACGTCTAAACCAGGTCTAAACCAGGACTAAACCTGGTCCAAACCAGGTCTAAACCAGGTCCATACCAGGACTAAACCAGGTCCAAACCAGGTCTAAACCAGGTCTAAACCTGGACTAAACCAAGACTAAACCAAGACTAAACCAGGTCTAAACCAGGACTAAACCAGGTCTAAACCAGGTCAAAACCAGGACTAAACCAGGACTAAACCGGGACTAAAGTAGGTCTAAACCGGGAATAAACCAGGTCAAAACCAGGTCTAAACCAGGTCTAAACCTGGACTAAACCAAGACTAAACCAGGACTAAACCAAGACTAAACCAAGACTAAACCAGGTTTAAACCAGGACTAAACCAAGACTAAACGAGGTCTTAACCAGGACTAAAACAGGACTAAACCTGATCCGAATCAGGTCTAAACCAGGTCTAAACCAGGACTAAACCAGGTCTAAACCAGGTCTAACCCAGGACTAAACCAGGACTAAACCAAGTCTAAACCAGGTATAAACCAGGTCTAAACCAGGACTAAACCAGGACTAAACCAGGTCTAAACCAGGTCCAAACCAGGATTAAACCAGGTCTAAACCAGGTCTAACCCAAGACTAAACCAGGACTAAACCAGGACTATACCAGGTCTAAACCAGGTCCAAACCAGGACTAAACCAGGTCTAAACCAGGTCTAACCCAGGACTAAACCAGGACTAAACCAGGTCTAAACCAGGACTAAACCAGGACTAAACCAAGTCTAAACCAGGTCTAAACCAGGACTAAACCTGGACTAAACCAGGTCTAAACCAGGTCTAAACCAGGACTAAACCTGGTTTAAACCAGGACTAAACCAGGACTAAACCAGGTCTAAACCAGGTCTAAACCATGTCCAAACCAGGTCTAGACCAGGACTAAACCAAGACTAAAACAGGACTAAACCAGGACTAAAACAGGACTAAACCAGATCCAAACCAGTCTAAACCAGGACTAAACCAGGACTAAACCAGGACTAAACCAGGTCTAAACCAGGTCCAAACCAGGTCCAAACCAGGACTAAACCAGGACTAAACCAGGACTAAACCAGGTCTAAACCAGGACTAAACCAGGACTAAACCAGAACTAAACCAGGTCTAAACCAGGTCCAAACCAGGACTAAACCAGGTTTAAACCAGGTCTAAACCAGGACTAAACCAGGAATAAACCAGGACTAAACCAGGTCTAAACCAGGACTAAACCAGGACTAAACCAGGTCCAAACCAGGTCTAAACCAGGACTAAACCAGGTCTAAACCAGGTCTAAACCAGGTTTAAACCAGGTCCAAATCAGGACTAAACCAGGTCCAAACCAGGTCTAAACCGGGTCTAAACCTGGTCTAAACCTGGTTTAAACCAGGTCCCAACCAGGACTAAACCAGGACTAAACCACGACTAAACCAGGTCTAAACCAGGTCTAAACCAGGACTAAACCAGGTCTAAACCAGGTCTAAACCAGGACTAAACCACGACTAAACCAGGTCTAAACCAGGTCTAAACCAGGACTAAACCAGGTCTAAACCAGGTCCAAACCAGGAATAAACCAGGTCCAAACCAGGTCTAAACCGGGTCTAAACCTGGTCTAAACCAGGTTTAAACCAGGTCTAAACCAGGACTAAACCAGGACAAAACCAGGTCTAAAACAGGACTAAACCAGCACTAAACCAGGTCTAAACCAGGTCTAAAACAGGTCTAAACCAGGACAAAACCAGGTCTAAACCAGGTCCAAACCAGGACTAAACCAGGTCCAAACCAGGTCTAAACCAGGACTAAACCAGGACTAAACCAGGTCTAAACCAGGTCTAAACCAGGACTAAACCAGAACTGAACCTGGTCTAAACCAGGTCGAAACCAGGTCTAAACCAGGACTAAACCAGATCTAAACCAGGTCTAAACCAGGTCAAAACCAGGTCCAAACCATGTCCAAACCAGGTCTAAACCAGGTCTAAACCAGGTCCAAACCAGGTCCAAACCAGGTCTAAACCAGGTCCAAACCAGGTCTAAACCAGGTCCAAACCAGGTCTAAACCAGGTCCAAACCAGGACTAAACCAGGTCTAAAACAGGACTAAACCAGGACTAAACCAGGTCTAAACCAGGTCCAAGCCAGGACTAAACCAGGTCCAAACCAGGTCTAAACCGGGTCTAAACCTGGTCTAAACCTGGTTTCAACCAGGTCTCAACCAGGACTAAACCAGGTCTAAACCAGAACTGAACCTTGTCTAAACCAGGTCTAAACCAGGTCTAAACCAGGACTAAACCAGAACTGAACCTTGTCTAAACCAGGTCTAAACCAGGTCTAAACCAGGACTAAACCAGGTCTAAACCAGGTCTAAACCAGGACTAAACCAGGACTAAACCTGGTCTAAACCAGGTCTCAACCAGGACTAAACCAGGACTAAACCTGGTCTAAACCAGGTCTCAACCAGGACTAAACCTGGACTGAACCTGGTCTAAACCAGGTCGAAACCAGGTCTAAACCAGGACTAAACCAGATCTAAACCAGGTCTAAACCAGGTCCAAACCAGGTCTAAACCAGGTCTAAACCAGGACTAAACCAGGACTAAACCTGGTCTAAACCAGGTCTCAACCAGGACTAAACCTGGACTGAACCTGGTCTAAACCAGGTCGAAACCAGGTCTAAACCAGGACTAAACCAGATCTAAACCAGGTCTAAACCAGGTCCAAACCAGGTCTGAACCAGGTCTAAACCACGTCTAAACCAGGTCTAAACCAGGACTAAACCAGGACTAAATCAGGGCTAAACCAGGTCTAAACCAGGTCTAAACCAGGTCTAAACCTGGTCCAAACCAGGTCTAAACCAGGTCTAAACAAGGTCTAAACCAGGACTAAACCTGGTCTAAACCAGGTCTAAACCAGGTCTAAACCAGGTCTAAACAAGGTCTAAACCAGGACTAAACCTGGTCTAAACCAGGACTAAACCAGGTCTAAACCAGGTCTAAACTTGGACTAAACCAAGACTAAACCAGGTCTAAACCAGGACTAAACCAAGACTAAACCAAGACTAAACCAGGTTTAAACCAGGACTAAACCAAGACTAAACCAAGACAAAACCAAGACTAAACCAGGTCCAAACCAGGTCAAAACCAGGACTAAACCAGGTCTAAACCGGGACTAAACCAGGTCTAAACCAGGTCTGAACCGGGACTAAACCAGGTCTAAACCAGGACTAAACCAGGACTAAACCAGGTCTAAACCAGGTCTAAACCAGGTCCAAACCAGGTCCAATCCAGGTCTAAACCAGGTCTAAACCTGGTCATAAACCAGGTCTAAACCAGGACTAAACCAGGTCTAAACCTGGTCTAAACCAGGACTAATCTAGATCCAAATCAGGTCTAAACTAGGACTAAACCAGGTCCAAACCAGGTCCAAACCAGGTCCAAACCAGGTTTAAACCAGGACTAAACCAAGACCAAACCAGGTCTAAACCAGGTCTAAACCATGACTAAACCAGAAATAAACCAGATCCAAACAAGGTCTAAACCAGGACTAAACCAGGACTAAACCAGGTCTAAACCAGGTCCAAACCAGGACTAAACCAGGTCTAAACCAGGTCCAAACCAGGACTAAACCAGGACTAAACCAGGTCCAAACCAGGTCTAAACCAGGTCCATACCAGGACTAAACCAGGTCTAAACCAGGTCTAAACCAGGTCTAAACCAGGTCTAAACCAGGTCTAAACCTGGACTAAACCAAGACTAAACCAAGACTAAACCAAGACTAAACCAGGTCTAAACCAGGACTAAACCAGGACTAAACCGGGACTAAAGTAGGTCTAAACCGGGAATAAACCATGTCAAAACCAGGACTAAACCAGGACTAAACCAGGTCTAAACCAGGTCTAAACCTGGACTAAACCAAGACTAAACCAAGACTAAACCAGGTTTAAACCAGGACTAAACCAAGACTAAACCAAGACAAAACCATGACTAAACGAGGTCTAAACCAGGACTAAAACAGGACTAAACCTGATCCAAATAAGGTCTAAACCAGGTCTAAACCAGGACTAAACCAGGACTAAACCAGGTCTAAACCAGGTCCAAACCAGGACTAAACCAGGTCTAAACCAGGTCTAACCCAAGACTAAACCAGGACTAAACCAGGACTAAACCAGGTCTAAACCAGGTCCAAACCAGGACTAAACCAGGACTAAACCAGGTCTAAACCAGGTCTAAACCACGTCTAAACCAGGTCTAAACCAGGACTAAACCTGGTCCAAACCAGGTCTAAACCAGGTCCATACCAGGACTAAACCAGGTCTAAACCAGGTCTAAACCAGGTCTAAACCTGGACTAAACCAAGACTAAACCAAGACTAAACCAGGTCTAAACCAGGACTAAACCAGGTCTAAACCAGGTCAAAACCAGGACTAAACCAGGACTAAACCGGGACTAAACCAGGTCTAAACCAAGACTAAACCAGGTCTAAACCGGGAATAAACCAGGTCAAAACCAGGTCTAAACCAGGTCTAAACCTGGACTAAACCAAGACTAAACCAGGACTAAACCAAGACTAAACCAAGACTAAACCAGGTTTAAACCAGGACTAAACCAAAACTAAACCAAGACAAAACCATGACTAAACGAGGTCTAAACCTGATCCGAATCAGGTCTAAACCAGGTCTAAACCAGGACTAAACCAGGTCTAAACCAGGTCTAACCCAGGACTAAACCAAGTCTAAACCAGGTATAAACCAGGTCTAAACCAGGACTAAACCAGGACTAAACCAGGTCTAAACCAGGTCCAAACCAGGATTAAACCAGGTCTAAACCAGGTCTAACCCAAGACTAAACCAGGACTAAACCAGGACTAAACCAGGTCTAAACCAGGTCCAAACCAGGACTAAACCAGGTCTAAACCAGGTCTAACCCAGGACTAAACCAGGACTAAACCAGGTCTAAACCAGGACTAAACCAGGACTAAACCAAGTCTAAACCAGGTCTAAACCAGGACTAAACCTGGACTAAACCAGGTCTAAACCAGGTCTAAACCAGGACTAAACCTGGTTTAAACCAGGACTAAACCAGGACTAAACCAGGTCTAAACCAGGTCTAAACCATGTCCAAACCAGGTCTAGACCAGGTCTAAACCAGGACTAAACCAGGACTAAACCAGGTCCAAACCAGGTCTAAACCGGGTCTAAACCTGGTCTAAACCTGGTTTAAACCAGGTCCCAACCAGGACTAAACCAGGACGAAACCAGGTTTAAACCAGGACTAAACCAGAACTGAACCTTGTCTAAACCAGGTCTAAACAAGGTCTAAACCAGGACTAAACCAGGTCTAAACCAGGACTAAACCACGACTAAACCACGACTAAACCAGGTCTAAACCAGGTCTGAACCTGGACTAAACCGGGACAAAAGTAGGTCTAAACCGGGAATAAACCAGGTCAAAACCAGGACTAAACCAGGACTAAACCAGGTCTAAACCAGGTCTAAACCTGGACTAAACCAAGACTAAACCAAGACTAAACCAGGTTTAAACCAGGACTAAACCAAGACTAAACCAAGACAAAACCATGACTAAACGAGGTCTAAACCAGGACTAAAACAGGACTAAACCTGATCCAAATCAGGTCTAAACCAGGTCTAAACCAGGACTAAACCAGGACTAAACCAGGTCTAAACCAGGTCCAAACCAGGACTAAACCAGGTCTAAACCAGGTCTAACCCAAGACTAAACCAGGACTAAACCAGGACTAAACCAGGTCTAAACCAGGTCCAAACCAGGACTAAACCAGGACTAAACCAGGTCTAAACCAGGTCTAAACCAGGTCTAAACCAGGTCCAAACCAGGACTAAACCAGGACTAAACCTGGTCTAAACCAGGTCTAAACCAGGTCCATACCAGGTCTAAACCAAGACTAAACCAAGACTAAACCAGGTTTAAACCAGGACTAAACCAAAACTAAACCAAGACAAAACCATGACTAAACGAGGTCTAAACCTGATCCGAATCAGGTCTAAACCAGGTCTAAACCAGGACTAAACCAGGTCTAAACCAGGTCTAACCCAGGACTAAACCAAGTCTAAACCAGGTATAAACCAGGTCTAAACCAGGACTAAACCAGGACTAAACCAGGTCTAAACCAGGTCCAAACCAGGATTAAACCAGGTCTAAACCAGGTCTAACCCAAGACTAAACCAGGACTAAACCAGGACTAAACCAGGTCTAAACCAGGTCCAAACCAGGACTAAACCAGGTCTAAACCAGGTCTAACCCAGGACTAAACCAGGACTAAACCAGGTCTAAACCAGGACTAAACCAGGACTAAACCAAGTCTAAACCAGGTCTAAACCAGGACTAAACCTGGACTAAACCAGGTCTAAACCAGGTCTAAACCAGGACTAAACCTGGTTTAAACCAGGACTAAACCAGGACTAAACCAGGTCTAAACCAGGTCTAAACCATGTCCAAACCAGGTCTAGACCAGGTCTAAACCAGGACTAAACCAGGTCCAAACCAGGTCTAAACCGGGTCTAAACCTGGTCTAAACCTGGTTTAAACCAGGTCCCAACCAGGACTAAACCAGGACGAAACCAGGTTTAAACCAGGACTAAACCAGAACTGAACCTTGTCTAAACCAGGTCTAAACAAGGTCTAAACCAGGACTAAACCAGGTCTAAACCAGGACTAAACCACGACTAAACCACGACTAAACCAGGTCTAAACCAGGTCTGAACCTGGACTAAACCGGGACAAAAGTAGGTCTAAACCGGGAATAAACCAGGTCAAAACCAGGACTAAACCAGGACTAAACCAGGTCTAAACCAGGTCTAAACCTGGACTAAACCAAGACTAAACCAAGACTAAACCAGGTTTAAACCAGGACTAAACCAAGACTAAACCAAGACAAAACCATGACTAAACGAGGTCTAAACCAGGACTAAAACAGGACTAAACCTGATCCAAATCAGGACTAAACCAGGACTAAACCAGGTCTAAACCAGGTCCAAACCAGGACTAAACCAGGTCTAAACCAGGTCTAACCCAAGACTAAACCAGGACTAAACCAGGACTAAACCAGGTCTAAACCAGGTCCAAACCAGGACTAAACCAGGACTAAACCAGGTCTAAACCAGGTCTAAACCAGGTCTAAACCAGGTCCAAACCAGGACTAAACCAGGACTAAACCTGGTCTAAACCAGGTCTAAACCAGGTCCATACCAGGTCTAAACCAGGTCTAAACCAGGTCTAAACCTGGACTAAACCAAGACTAAACCAAGACTAAACCAGGTCTAAACCAGGACTAAACCAGGTCTAAACCAGGTCAAAACCAGGACTAAACCAGGACTAAACCGGGACTAAACCAGGTCTAAACCAAGACTAAACCAGGACTAAACCAGGTCTAAACCGGGAATAAACCAGGTCAAAACCAGGTCTAAACCAGGTCTAAACCTGGACTAAACCAAGACTAAACCAGGACTAAACCAAGACTAAACCAAGACTAAACCAGGTTTAAACCAGGACTAAACCAAGACTAAACCAAGACAAAACCATGACTAAACGAGGTCTAAACCAGGACTAAAACAGGACTAAACCTGATCCGAATCAGGTCTAAACCAGGTCTAAACCAGGACTAAACCAGGTCTAAACCAGGTCTAACCCAGGACTAAACCAGGACTAACCCAAGACTAAACCAGGTCTAAACCAGGTCCAAACCAGGATTTAACCAGGTCTAAACCAGGTCTAACCCAAGACTAAACCAGGACTAAACCAGGACTAAACCAGGTCTAAACCAGGTCCAAACCAGGACTAAACCAGGTCTAAACCAGGTCTAACCCAGGACTAAACCAGGACTAAACCAGGTCTAAACCAGGACTAAACCAGGACTAAACCAAGTCTAAACCAGGTCTAAACCAGGACTAAACCTGGACTAAACTAGGTCTAAACCAGGTCTAAACCAGGACTAAACCTGGTTTAAACCAGGACTAAACCAGGACTAAACCAGGTCTAAACCAGGTCTAAACCATGTCCAAACCAGGTCTAGACCAGGACTAAACCAAGACTAAACCAGGTCTAAACCAGGTCTAAACCAGGACTAAACCAGGTCCAAACCAGGTCTAAACCGGGTCTAAACCTGGTCTAAACCTGGTTTAAACCAGGTCCCAACCAGGACTAAACCAGGACGAAACCAGGTTTAAACCAGGACTAAACCAGAACTGAACCTTGTCTAAACCAGGTCTAAACAAGGTCTAAACCAGGACTAAACCAGGTCTAAACCAGGTCTAAACCAGGTCTAAACCAGGACTAAACCAGGTCTAAACCAGGTCCAAACCAGGAATAAACCAGGTCCAAACCAGGTCTAAACCGGGTCTAAACCTGGTCTAAACCAGGTTTAAACCAGGTCTAAACCAGGACTAAACCAGGACAAAACCAGGTCTAAAACAGGACTAAACCAGCACTAAACCAGGTCTAAACCAGGTCTAAAACAGGTCTAAACCAGGACAAAACCAGGTCTAAACCAGGTCCAAACCAGGACTAAACCAGGTCCAAACCAGGTCTAAACCGGGTCTAAACCTGGTCTAAACCTGGTTTAAACCAGGTCTCAACCAGGACTAAACCAGGACTAAACCAGGTCCAAACCAGGTCTAAACCAGGTCCAAACCAGGTCTAAACCAGGTCCAAACCAGGACTAAACCAGGTCTCAACCAAGACTAAACCAGGACTAAACCAGGTCTAAACCAGGTCTAAACCAGGACTAAACCAGAACTGAACCTTGTCTAAACCAGATCTAAACCAGGTCTAAACCAGGACTAAACCAGGTCTAAACCAGGTCTAAACCAGGACTAAACCAGGACTAAACCAGGACTAAACCTGGTCCAAACCAGGTCTCAAACAGGACTAAACCTGGACTGAACCTGGTCTAAACCAGGTCGAAACCAGGTCTAAACCAGGTCTAAACCAGGTCCAAACCAGGTCCAAACCAGGTCTAAACCAGGTCCAAACCAGGTCTAAACCAGGTCTAAACCAGGTCTAAACCAGGTCCAAACCAGGTCCAAACCAGGTCTAAACCAGGTCCAAACCAGGTCCAAACCAGGACTGAACCAGGTCCAAACCAGGACTAAAACAGGTCTAAACCTGGTCTAAACCAGGTTTAAACCAGGTCTAAACCAGGACTAAACCAGGACAAAACCAGGTCTAAAACAGGACTAAACCAGGACTAAACCAGGTCTAAACCTGGACTAAACCAAGACTAAACCAAGACTAAACCAAGACTAAACCAGGTCTAAACCAGGACTAAACCAAGACTAAACCAAGACTAAACCAGGTTTAAACCAGGACTAAACCAAGACTAAACCAAGACAAAACCAAGACTAAACCAAGACTAAACCAGGTCTAAACCAGGACTAAACCAAGACTAAACCAAGACTAAACCAGGTTTAAACCAGGACTAAACCAAGACTAAACCAAGACAAAACCAAGACTAAACCAGGTCCAAACCAGGTCAAAACCAGGACTAAACCAGGTCTAAACCGGGACTAAACCAGGTCTAAACCAGGACTAAACCAGGACTAAACCAGGTCTAAACCAGGTCTAAACCAGGTCCAAACCAGGTCCAAACCAGGTCTAAACCAGGTCTAAACCTGGTCATAAACCAGGTCTAAACCAGGACTAAACCAGGTCTAAACCTGGTCTAAACCAGGACTAATCTAGATCCAAATCAGGTCTAAACCAGGTCTAAACCATGACTAAACCAGAACTAAACCAGATCCAAACAAGGTCTAAACCAGGACTAAACCAGGACTAAACCAGGTCTAAACCAGGTCCAAACCAGGTATAAACCAGGTCTAAACCAGGTCCAAACCAGGACTAAACCAGGACTAAACCAGGTCTAAACCAGGTCTAAACCACGTCTAAACCAGGTCTAAACCTGGACTAAACCAAGACTAAACCAAGACTAAACCAAGACTAAACCAGGTCTAAACCAGGACTAAACCAGGACTAAACCGGGACTAAAGTAGGTCTAAACCGGGAATAAACCAGGTCAAAACCAGGACTAAACCAGGACTAAACCAAGACTAAACCAAGACAAAACCATGACTAAACGAGGTCTAAACCAGGACTAAAACAGGACTAAACCTGATCCAAATCAGGTCTAAACCAGGTCCAAACCAGGACTAAACCAGGTCTAAACCAGGTCTAACCCAAGACTAAACCAGGACTAAACCAGGACTAAACCAGGTCTAAACCAGGTCCAAACCAGGACTAAACCAGGACTAAACCAGGTCTAAACCAGGTCTAAACCACGTCTAAACCAGGTCTAAACCAGGACTAAACCTGGTCCAAACCAGGTCTAAACCAGGTCCAAACCAGGACTAAACCAGGTCTAAACCAGGTCTAAACCAGGTCTAAACCTGGACTAAACCAAGACTAAACCAAGACTAAACCAGGTCTAAACCAGGACTAAACCAGGTCTAAACCAGGTCAAAACCAGGACTAAACCAGGACTAAACCGGGACTAAAGTAGGTCTAAACCGGGAATAAACCAGGTCAAAACCAGGTCTAAACCAGGTCTAAACCTGGACTAAACCAAGACTAAACCAGGACTAAACCAAGACTAAACCAAGACTAAACCAGGTTTAAACCAGGACTAAACCAAGACTAAACCAAGACAAAACCATGACTAAACGAGGTCTAAACCAGGACTAAAACAGGACTAAACCTGATCCGAATCAGGTCTAAACCAGGTCTAAACCAGGACTAAACCAGGTCTAAACCAGGTCTAACCCAGGACTAAACCAGGACTAAACCAAGTCTAAACCAGGTATAAACCAGGTCTAAACCAGGACTAAACCAGGACTAAACCAGGTCTAAACCAGGTCCAAACCAGGATTAAACCAGGTCTAAACCAGGTCTAACCCAAGACTAAACCAGGACTAAACCAGGACTAAACCAGGTCTAAACCAGGTCCAAACCAGGACTAAACCAGGTCTAAACCAGGTCTAACCC
>NW_027315963.1:0-90452 GCF_026437365.1 Eucyclogobius newberryi
AAGTCGCACTGGAGTATAAGTCGCACCGGAGTATAAGTCGCTCCGGAGTATAAGTCGCACTGGAGTATAAGTCGCAACGGAGTATAAGTCGCACAGGAGTATAAGTCGCACTGGAGTATAAGTCGCACTAGAGTATAAGTCGCACTGGAGTATAAGTCGCTCCGGAGTATAAGTCGCACTGGAGTATAAGTCGCTCCGGAGTATAAGTCGCTACGGAGTATAAGTCGCACCGGAGTATAAGTTGCTCCGGAGTATAAATCGCTACGGAGTATAAGTCGCACTGGAGTATAAGTCGCACTAGAGTATAAGTCGCACTGGAGTATAAGTCGCTCCGGAGTATAAGTCGCACTGGAGTATAAGTCGCACTGGAGTATAAGTTGCTCCGGAGTATAAGTCGCAGAGGAGTATAAGTCGCACTGGAGTATAAGTCTCACTGGAGTATAAGTCGCACTGGAGTATAAGTCGCTCCGGAGTATAAGTCGCTCCGGAGTATAAGTCGCACAGGAGTATAAGTCGCACAGGAGTATAAGTCGCACTGGAGTATAAGTTGCTCCGGAGTATAAGTCGCAGAGGAGTATAAGTCGCACTGGAGTATAAGTCTCACTGGAGTATAAGTCGCACTGGAGTATAAGTCGCTCCGGAGTATAAGTCGCTCCGGAGTATAAGTCGCACAGGAGTATAAGTCGCACAGGAGTATAAGTCGCACAGGAGTATAAGTCGCACAGGAGTATAAGTCGCACAGGAGTATAAGTCGCACCGGAGTATAAGTCGCACCGGAGTATAAGTCGCACAGGAGTATAAGTCGCTCCGGAGTATAAGTCGCTCCGGAGTATAAGTCGCACTGGAGTATAAGTCGCACAGGAGTATAAGTCGCACAGGAGTATAAGTCGAACAGGAGTATAAGTCGCTCCGGAGTATAAGTCGCTCCGGAGTATAAGTCGCTCCGGAGTATAAGTCGCACCGGAGTATAAGTCGCACCGGAGTATAAGTCGCTCCGGAGTATAAGTCGCTCCGGAGTATAAGTCGCACAGGAGTATAAGTCGCACTGGAGTATAAGTCGCACAGGAGTATAAGTCGCACAGGAGTATAAGTCGCACAGGAGTATAAGTCGCACAGGAGTATAAGTCGCACCGGAGTATAAGTCGCACAGGAGTATAAGTCGCACCGGAGTATAAGTCGCTCCGGAGTATAAGTCGCTCCGGAGTATAAGTCGCACTGGAGTATAAGTCGCACTGGAGTATAAGTCGCACCGGAGTATAAGTCGCACAGGAGTATAAGTCGCACTAGAGTATAAGTCGCACTGGAGTATAAGTCGCTCCGGAGTATAAGTCGCACCGGAGTATAAGTCGCACCGGAGTATAAGTCGCACCGGAGTATAAGTCGCACTGGAGTATAAGTCGCTCCGGAGTATAAGTCGCTCCGGAGTATAAGTCGCACTGGAGTATAAGTCGCACTGGAGTATAAGTCGCAATGGAGTATAAGTAGCTCCGGAGTATAAGTCGCACTGGAGTATAAGTCGCTCCGGAGTATAATTCGCTCCGGAGTATAAGTCGCACCGGAGTATAAGTCGCACAGGAGTATAAGTCGCACCGGAGTATAAGTCGCTCCGGAGTATAAGTCGCACTGGAGTATAAGTCGCACTGGAGTATAAGTCGCACCGGAGTATAAGTCGCACTGGAGTATAAGTCGCACTGGAGTATAAGTCGCACCGGAGTATAAGTCGCACCGGAGTATAAGTCGCACTGGAGTATAAGTCGCACTAGAGTATAAGTCGCACTGGAGTATAAGTCGCTCCGGAGTATAAGTCGCACTGGAGTATAAGTTGCACCGGAGTATAAGTCGCTCCGGAGTATAAGTCGCTACGGAGTATAAGTCGCACCGGAGTATAAGTTGCTCCGGAGTATAAATCGCTACGGAGTATAAGTCTCACCGGAGTATAAGTTGCACCGGAGTATAAGTCGCACTGGAGTATAAGTCGCAGAGGAGTATAAGTCGCAGAGGAGTATAAGTCGCACCGGAGTATAAGTCGCACAGGAGTATAAGTCGCACAGGAGTATAAGTCGCACCGGAGTATAAGTCGCTCCGGAGTATAAGTCGCACTGGAGTATAAGTCGCACCGGAGTATAAGTCGCTCCGGAGTATAAGTCGCTCCGGAGTATAAGTCGCACAGGAGTATAAGTCGCACTGGAGTATAAGTCGCACAGGAGTATAAGTCGCACAGGAGTATAAGTCGCACAGGAGTATAAGTCGCACAGGAGTATAAGTCGCACCGGAGTATAAGTCGCACAGGAGTATAAGTCGCACCGGAGTATAAGTCGCTCCGGAGTATAAGTCGCTCCGGAGTATAAGTCGCACTGGAGTATAAGTCGCACTGGAGTATAAGTCGCACCGGAGTATAAGTCGCACAGGAGTATAAGTCGCACTAGAGTATAAGTCGCACTGGAGTATAAGTCGCTCCGGAGTATAAGTCGCACCGGAGTATAAGTCGCACCGGAGTATAAGTCGCACCGGAGTATAAGTCGCACTGGAGTATAAGTCGCTCCGGAGTATAAGTCGCTCCGGAGTATAAGTCGCACTGGAGTATAAGTCGCACTGGAGTATAAGTCGCAATGGAGTATAAGTAGCTCCGGAGTATAAGTCGCACTGGAGTATAAGTCGCTCCGGAGTATAATTCGCTCCGGAGTATAAGTCGCACCGGAGTATAAGTCGCACAGGAGTATAAGTCGCACCGGAGTATAAGTCGCTCCGGAGTATAAGTCGCACTGGAGTATAAGTCGCACTGGAGTATAAGTCGCACCGGAGTATAAGTCGCACTGGAGTATAAGTCGCACTGGAGTATAAGTCGCACCGGAGTATAAGTCGCACCGGAGTATAAGTCGCACTGGAGTATAAGTCGCACTAGAGTATAAGTCGCACTGGAGTATAAGTCGCTCCGGAGTATAAGTCGCACTGGAGTATAAGTTGCACCGGAGTATAAGTCGCTCCGGAGTATAAGTCGCTACGGAGTATAAGTCGCACCGGAGTATAAGTTGCTCCGGAGTATAAATCGCTACGGAGTATAAGTCTCACCGGAGTATAAGTTGCACCGGAGTATAAGTCGCACTGGAGTATAAGTCGCAGAGGAGTATAAGTCGCAGAGGAGTATAAGTCGCACCGGAGTATAAGTCGCACAGGAGTATAAGTCGCACAGGAGTATAAGTCGCACCGGAGTATAAGTCGCTCCGGAGTATAAGTCGCACTGGAGTATAAGTCGCACTGGAGTATAAGTCGCACCGGAGTATAAGTCGCACAGGAGTATAAGTCGCACTGGAGTATAAGTCGCACTAGAGTATAAGTCGCACTGGAGTATAAGTCGCTCCGGAGTATAAATCGCACTGGAGTATAAGTCGCACCGGAGTATAAGTTGCTCCGGAGTATAAGTCGCTCCGGAGTATAAGTCGCACCGGAGTATAAGTCGCACCGGAGTATAAGTCGCACTGGAGTATAAGTCGCTACGGAGTATAAGTCGCACAGGAGTATAAGTCGCACTGGAGTATAAGTCGCTCCGGAGTATAAGTCGCTCCTGAGTATAAGTCGCTCCGGAGTATAAGTCGCACTGGAGTATAAGTCGCACCGGAGTATAAGTTGCTCCGGAGTATAAGTCGCAGAGGAGTATAAGTCGCACTGGACTATAAGTCGCACTGGAGTATAAGTCTCACTGGAGTATAAGTCGCACCGGAGTATAAGTCACTCCAGAGTATAAGTCGCACCGGAGTATAAGTCGCACCGGAGTATAAGTCGCACTGGAGTATAAGTCGCTACGGAGTATAAGTCGCACAGGAGTATAAGTCGCACTGGAGTATAAGTCGCTCCGGAGTATAAGTCGCTCCGGAGTATAAGTCGCTCCGGAGTATAAGTCGCACTGGAGTATAAGTCGCACCGGAGTATAAGTTGCTCCGGAGTATAAGTCGCAGGGGAGTATAAGTCGCACTGGACTATAAGTCGCACTGGAGTATAAGTCTCACTGGAGTATAAGTCGCACCGGAGTATAAGTCACTCCAGAGTATAAGTCGCACCGGAGTATAAGTCGCACCGGAGTATAAGTCGCACTGGAGTATAAGTCGCTACGGAGTATAAGTCGCACAGGAGTATAAGTCGCACTGGAGTATAAGTCGCTCCGGAGTATAAGTCGCTCCGGAGTATAAGTCGCTCCGGAGTATAAGTCGCACAGGAGTATAAGTCGCACTGGAGTATAAGTCGCTCCGGAGTATAAGTCGCACCGGAGTATAAGTCGCTCCGGAGTATAAGTCGCACAGGAGTATAAGTCGCTCCGGAGTATAAGTCGCACTGGAGTATAAGTCGCTCCGGAGTATAAGTCGCACAGGAGTATAAGTCGCACAGGAGTATAAGTCGCACCGGAGTATAAGTCGCTCCGGAGTATAAGTCGCACTGGAGTATAAGTCGCACTGGAGTATAAGTCGCACCGGAGTATAAGTCGCACTGGAGTATAAGTCGCACTGGAGTATAAGTCGCACTGGAGTATAAGTCGCAACGGAGTATAAGTCGCACAGGAGTATAAGTCGCACTGGAGTATAAGTCGCACTAGAGTATAAGTCGCACTGGAGTATAAGTCGCTCCGGAGTATAAGTCGCACTGGAGTATAAGTCGCACTGGAGTATAAGTCGCACTGGAGTATAAGTCGCACTAGAGTATAAGTCGCACTGGAGTATAAGTCGCTCCGGAGTATAAGTCGCACTGGAGTATAAGTCGCACCGGAGTATAAGTCGCTCCGGAGTATAAGTCGCTACGGAGTATAAGTTGCACCGGAGTATAAGTCGCACTGGAGTATAAGTCGCAGAGGAGTATAAGTCGCAGAGGAGTATAAGTCGCACCGGAGTATAAGTCGCACAGGAGTATAAGTCGCACCGGAGTATAAGTCGCTCCGGAGTATAAGTCGCACTGGAGTATAAGTCGCACTGGAGTATAAGTCGCACCGGAGTATAAGTCGCACAGGAGTATAAGTCGCACTGGAGTATAAGTCGCACTAGAGTATAAGTCGCACTGGAGTATAAGTCGCTCCGGAGTATAAATCGCACTGGAGTATAAGTCGCACCGGAGTATAAGTCGCTCCGGAGTATAAGTCGCACTGGAGTATAAGTTGCTCCGGAGTATAAGTCGCACTGGAGTATAAGTCGCACTAGAGTATAAGTCGCACTGGAGTATAAGTCGCTCCGGAGTATAAATCGCACTGGAGTATAAGTCGCACCGGAGTATAAGTCGCTCCGGAGTATAAGTCGCACTGGAGTATAAGTTGCTCCGGAGTATAAGTCGCACTGGAGTATAAGTTGCTCCGGAGTATAAGTCTCACTGGAGTATAAGTCTCACTGGAGTATAAGTCGCACCGGAGTATAAGTCACTCCAGAGTATAAGTCGCACCGGAGTATAAGTCGCACCGGAGTATAAGTCACTCCAGAGTATAAGTCGCACCGGAGTATAAGTCGCACTGGAGTATAAGTCGCTACGGAGTATAAGTCGCACAGGAGTATAAGTCGCACTGGAGTATAAGTCGCTCCGGAGTATAAGTCGCTCCGGAGTATAAGTCGCTCCGGAGTATAAGTCGCACTGGAGTATAAGTCGCTCCGGAGTATAAGTCGCACAGGAGTATAAGTCGCACTGGAGTATAAGTCGCACTGGAGTATAAGTCGCACAGGAGTATAAGTCGCACAGGAGTATAAGTCGCAGAGGAGTATAAGTCGAACAGGAGTATAAGTCGCACTGGAGTATAAGTCGAACAGGAGTATAAGTCGCTCCGGAGTATAAGTCGCTCCGGAGTATAAGTCGCACCGGAGTATAAGTCGCACTGGAGTATAAGTCGCTACGGAGTATAAGTCGCTCCGGAGTATAAGTCGCTCCGGAGTATAAGTCGCTCCGGAGTATAAGTCGCACTGGAGTATAAGTCGCTCCGGAGTATAAGTCGCTCCGGAGTATAAGTCGCACAGGAGTATAAGTCGCACAGGAGTATAAGTCGCACAGGAGTATAAGTCGCACAGGAGTATAAGTCGCACCGGAGTATAAGTCGCACCGGAGTATAAGTCGCACAGGAGTATAAGTCGCACAGGAGTATAAGTCGCTCCGGAGTATAAGTCGCTCCGGAGTATAAGTCGCTCCGGAGTATAAGTTGCACCGGAGTATAAGTCGCACTGGAGTATAAGTCGCAGAGGAGTATAAGTCGCAGAGGAGTATAAGTCGCAGAGGAGTATAAGTCGCACCGGAGTATAAGTCGCACAGGAGTATAAGTCGCACAGGAGTATAAGTCGCAGAGGAGTATAAGTCGCAGAGGAGGATAAGTTGCACCGGAGTATAAGTCGCACTGGAGTATAAGTCGCAGAGGAGTATAAGTCGCACCGGAGTATAAGTCGCACAGGAGTATAAGTCGCACAGGAGTATAAGTCGCACCGGAGTATAAGTCGCACAGGAGTATAAGTCGCTCCGGAGTATAGGTCGCACTGGAGTATAAGTCGCACTGGAGTATAAGTCGCACCGGAGTATAAGTCGCACAGGAGTATAAGTCGCACTGGAGTATAAGTCGCACTAGAGTATAAGTCGCTCCGGAGTATAAGTCGCACTGGAGTATAAGTCGCACCGGAGTATAAGTTGCTCCGGAGTATAAGTCGCAGAGGAGTATAAGTCGCACCGGAGTATAAGTCGCACCGGAGTATAAGTCGCACTGGAGTATAAGTCGCTCCGGAGTATAAGTCGCACAGGAGTATAAGTCGCACAGGAGTATAAGTCGCACCGGAGTATAAGTCGCACCGGAGTATAAGTCGCACAGGAGTATAAGTCGCACAGGAGTATAAGTCGCACAGGAGTATAAGTCGCACTGGAGTATAAGTCGCACTGGAGTATAAGTCGCACAGGAGTATAAGTCGCACAGGAGTATAAGTCGCAGAGGAGTATAAGTCGAACAGGAGTATAAGTCGCACTGGAGTATAAGTCGAACAGGAGTATAAGTCGCTCCGGAGTATAAGTCGCTCCGGAGTATAAGTCGCTCCGGAGTATAAGTCGCACTGGAGTATAAGTCGCACAGGAGTATAAGTCGCACAGGAGTATAAGTCGAACAGGAGTATAAGTCGCTCCGGAGTATAAGTCGCTCCGGAGTATAAGTCGCACCGGAGTATAAGTCGCACAGGAGTATAAGTCGCACAGGAGTATAAGTCGCACAGGAGTATAAGTCGCACTGGAGTATAAGTCGCACAGGAGTATAAGTCGCACTGGAGTATAAGTCGCACCGGAGTATAAGTCGCACAGGAGTATAAGTCGCACCGGAGTATAAGTCGCTCCGGAGTATAAGTCGCTCCGGAGTATAAGTCGCACTGGAGTATAAGTCGCACTGGAGTATAAGTCGCACCGGAGTATAAGTCGCACAGGAGTATAAGTCGCACTGGAGTATAAGTCGCACAGGAGTATAAGTCGCACCGGAGTATAAGTCGCTCCGGAGTATAAGTCGCTCCGGAGTATAAGTCGCACTGGAGTATAAGTCGCACTGGAGTATAAGTCGCACTGGAGTATAAGTCGCTCCGGAGTATAAGTCGCTCCGGAGTATAAGTCGCACTGGAGTATAAGTCGCACTGGAGTATAAGTCGCACAGGAGTATAAGTCGCTCCGGAGTATAAGTCGCACCGGAGTATAAGTCGCACCGGAGTATAAGTCGCACCGGAGTATAAGTCGCACAGGAGTATAAGTCGCTCCGGAGTATAAGTCGCTCCGGAGTATAAGTCGCACTGGAGTATAAGTCGCACTGGAGTATAAGTCGCAATGGAGTATAAGTAGCTCCGGAGTATAAGTCGCACTGGAGTATAAGTCGCTCCGGAGTATAAGTCGCTCCGGAGTAAAAGTCGCACAGGAGTATAAGTCGCTCCGGAGTATAAGTCACTCCAGAGTATAAGTCGCACCGGAGTATAAGTCGCACCGGAGTATAAGTCGCACTGGAGTATAAGTCGCTACGGAGTATAAGTCGCACAGGAGTATAAGTCGCACTGGAGTATAAGTCGCTCCGGAGTATAAGTCGCTCCGGAGTATAAGTCGCTCCGGAGTATAAGTCGCACTGGAGTATAAGTCGCACCGGAGTATAAGTTGCTCCGGAGTATAAGTCGCAGAGGAGTATAAGTCGCACTGGACTATAAGTCGCACTGGAGTATAAGTCTCACTGGAGTATAAGTCGCACCGGAGTATAAGTCACTCCAGAGTATAAGTCGCACCGGAGTATAAGTCGCACCGGAGTATAAGTCGCTACGGAGTATAAGTCGCACAGGAGTATAAGTCGCACTGGAGTATAAGTCGCTCCGGAGTATAAGTCGCTCCGGAGTATAAGTCGCTCCGGAGTATAAGTC
This sequence comes from Eucyclogobius newberryi, assembly GCF_026437365.1. Classification (NCBI taxonomy): domain Eukaryota; kingdom Metazoa; phylum Chordata; class Actinopteri; order Gobiiformes; family Gobiidae; genus Eucyclogobius; species Eucyclogobius newberryi. The sequence goes on from NW_027315963.1 coordinate 8,370, forward strand.
GCACAGGAGTATAAGTCGCACTGGAGTATAAGTCGCTCCGGAGTATAAGTCGCACCGGAGTATAAGTCGCTCCGGAGTATAAGTCGCACCGGAGTATAAGTCGCTCCGGAGTATAAGTCGCACTGGAGTATAAGTCGCTCCGGAGTATAAGTCGCACAGGAGTATAAGTCGCACAGGAGTATAAGTCGCACAGGAGTATAAGTCGCACCGGAGTATAAGTCGCACCGGAGTATAAGTCGCACAGGAGTATAAGTCGCTCCGGAGTATAAGTCGCTCCGGAGTATAAGTCGCACTGGAGTATAAGTCGCTCCGGAGTATAAGTCGCTCCGGAGTATAAGTCGCACAGGAGTATAAGTCGCACAGGAGTATAAGTCGCACAGGAGTATAAGTCGCACAGGAGTATAAGTCGCACCGGAGTATAAGTCGCACCGGAGTATAAGTCGCACAGGAGTATGAGTCGCACAGGAGTATAAGTCGCTCCGGAGTATAAGTCGCTCCGGAGTATAAGTCGCACTGGAGTATAAGTCGCACAGGAGTATAAGTCGCACAGGAGTATAAGTCGCTCCGGAGTATAAGTCGCTCCGGAGTATAAGTCGCTCCGGAGTATAAGTCGCTCCGGAGTATAAGTCGCACCGGAGTATAAGTCGCACAGGAGTATAAGTCGCACAGGAGTATAAGTCGCACAGGAGTATAAGTCGCACAGGAGTATAAGTCGCACAGGAGTATAAGTCGCACTGGAGTATAAGTCGCACAGGAGTATAAGTCGCACCGGAGTATAAGTCGCACAGGAGTATAAGTCGCACTGGAGTATAAGTCGCACCGGAGTATAAGTCGCACCGGAGTATAAGTCGCTCCGGAGTATAAGTCGCTCCGGAGTATAAGTCGCACTGGAGTATAAGTCGCACTGGAGTATAAGTCGCACCGGAGTATAAGTCGCACAGGAGTATAAGTCGCACTAGAGTATAAGTCGCACTGGAGTATAAGTCGCTCCGGAGTATAAGTCGCACCGGAGTATAAGTCGCACCGGAGTATAAGTCGCACAGGAGTATAAGTCGCACAGGAGTATAAGTCGCTCCGGAGTATAAGTCGCTCCGGAGTATAAGTCGCACTGGAGTATAAGTCGCACTGGAGTATAAGTCGCAATGGAGTATAAGTAGCTCCGGAGTATAAGTCGCACTGGAGTATAAGTCGCTCCGGAGTATAAGTCGCTCCGGAGTATAAGTCGCACCGGAGTATAAGTCGCACAGGAGTATAAGTCGCACCGGAGTATAAGTCGCTCCGGAGTATAAGTCGCACTGGAGTATAAGTCGCACCGGAGTATAAGTCGCACTGGAGTATAAGTCGCACTGGAGTATAAGTCGCACCGGAGTATAAGTCGCACCGGAGTATAAGTCGCACCGGAGTATAATTCGCACTGGAGTATAAGTCGCACTAGAGTATAAGTCGCACTGGAGTATAAGTCGCTCCGGAGTATAAGTCGCACTGGAGTATAAGTTGCACCGGAGTATAAGTCGCTACGGAGTATAAGTCGCTACGGAGTATAAGTCGCACCGGAGTATAAGTCGCACCGGAGTATAAGTTGCACCGGAGTATAAGTCGCACTGGAGTATAAGTTGCACCGGAGTATAAGTCGCACTGGAGTATAAGTCGCAGAGGAGTATAAGTCGCAGAGGAGTATAAGTCGCACTGGAGTATAAGTCGCACAGGAGTATAAGTCGCACAGGAGTATAAGTCGAACAGGAGTATAAGTCGCTCCGGAGTATAAGTCGCTCCGGAGTATAAGTCGCTCCGGAGTATAAGTCGCACAGGAGTATAAGTCGCACTGGAGTATAAGTCGCACCGGAGTATAAGTCGCACAGGAGTATAAGTCGCACCGGAGTATAAGTCGCTCCGGAGTATAAGTCGCACCGGAGTATAAGTCGCTCCGGAGTATAAGTCGCACTGGAGTATAAGTCGCTCCGGAGTATAAGTCGCACAGGAGTATAAGTCGCACAGGAGTATAAGTCGCACAGGAGTATAAGTCGCACAGGAGTATAAGTCGCACAGGAGTATAAGTCGCACTGGAGTATAAGTCGCACAGGAGTATAAGTCGCACCGGAGTATAAGTGGCACAGGAGTATAAGTCGCACTGGAGTATAAGTCGCACCGGAGTATAAGTCGCACCGGAGTATAAGTCGCACTGGAGTATAAGTCGCACCGGAGTATAAGTCGCTCCGGAGTATAAGTCGCACAGGAGTATAAGTCGCAGAGGAGTATAAGTTGCACCGGAGTATAAGTCGCACTGGAGTATAAGTCGCAGAGGAGTATAAGTCGCAGAGGAGTATAAGTCGCACCGGAGTATAAGTCGCACAGGAGTATAAGTCGCACAGGAGTATAAGTCGCACCGGAGTATAAGTCGCTCCGGAGTATAGGTCGCACTGGAGTATAAGTCGCACTGGAGTATAAGTCGCACCGGAGTATAAGTCGCACAGGAGTATAAGTCGCACTGGAGTATAAGTCGCACTAGAGTATAAGTCGCACTGGAGTATAAGTCGCTCCGGAGTATAAGTCGCACTGGAGTATAAGTCGCACCGGAGTATAAGTTGCTCCGGAGTATAAGTCGCAGAGGAGTATAAGTCGCACTGGACTATAAGTCGCACTGGAGTATAAGTCTCACTGGAGTATAAGTCGCACCGGAGTATAAGTCACTCCAGAGTATAAGTCGCACCGGAGTATAAGTCGCACTGGAGTATAAGTCGCTCCGGAGTATAAGTCGCACAGGAGTATAAGTCGCACAGGAGTATAAGTCGCACCGGAGTATAAGTCGCACCGGAGTATAAGTCGCACAGGAGTATAAGTCGCACAGGAGTATAAGTCGCACAGGAGTATAAGTCGCACAGGAGTATAAGTCGCACTGGAGTATAAGTCGCACTGGAGTATAAGTCGCACAGGAGTATAAGTCGCACAGGAGTATAAGTCGCAGAGGAGTATAAGTCGAACAGGAGTATAAGTCGCACTGGAGTATAAGTCGAACAGGAGTATAAGTCGCTCCGGAGTATAAGTCGCTCCGGAGTATAAGTCGCTCCGGAGTATAAGTCGCACTGGAGTATAAGTCGCACAGGAGTATAAGTCGCACAGGAGTATAAGTTGAACAGGAGTATAAGTCGCTCCGGAGTATAAGTCGCTCCGGAGTATAAGTCGCACCGGAGTATAAGTCGCACAGGAGTATAAGTCGCACAGGGGTATAAGTCGCACAGGAGTATAAGTCGCACAGGAGTATAAGTCGCACAGGAGTATAAGTCGCACCGGAGTATAAGTCGCACAGGAGTATAAGTCGCACCGGAGTATAAGTCGCTCCGGAGTATAAGTCGCACTGGAGTATAAGTCGCTACGGAGTATAAGTCGCACAGGAGTATAAGTCGCACTGGAGTATAAGTCGCTCCGGAGTATAAGTCGCTCCGGAGTATAAGTCGCTCCGGAGTATAAGTCGCACTGGAGTATAAGTCGCTCCGGAGTATAAGTCGCACAGGAGTATAAGTCGCACAGGAGTATAAGTCGCATCGGAGTATAAGTCGCACCGGAGTATAAGTCGCTCCGGAGTATAAGTCGCACCGGAGTATAAGTCGCTCCGGAGTATAAGTCGCACTGGAGTATAAGTCGCTCCGGAGTATAAGTCGCACAGGAGTATAAGTCGCACAGGAGTATAAGTCGCACAGGAGTATAAGTCGCACAGGAGTATAAGTCGCACCGGAGTATAAGTCGCACCGGAGTATAAGTCGCACAGGAGTATAAGTCGCACAGGAGTATAAGTCGCTCCGGAGTATAAGTCGCTCCGGAGTATAAGTCGCACTGGAGTATAAGTCGCACAGGAGTATAAGTCGCACAGGAGTATAAGTCGAACAGGAGTATAAGTCGCTCCGGAGTATAAGTCGCTCCGGAGTATAAGTCGCTCCGGAGTATAAGTCGCACCGGAGTATAAGTCGCACCGGAGTATAAGTCGCTCCGGAGTATAAGTCGCTCCGGAGTATAAGTCGCACAGGAGTATAAGTCGCACTGGAGTATAAGTCGCACAGGAGTATAAGTCGCACAGGAGTATAAGTCGCACAGGAGTATAAGTCGCACTGGAGTATAAGTCGCACCGGAGTATAAGTCGCACAGGAGTATAAGTCGCACCGGAGTATAAGTCGCTCCGGAGTATAAGTCGCTCCGGAGTATAAGTCGCACTGGAGTATAAGTCGCACTGGAGTATAAGTCGCACCGGAGTATAAGTCGCACAGGAGTATAAGTCGCACTAGAGTATAAGTCGCACTGGAGTATAAGTCGCTCCGGAGTATAAGTCGCACCGGAGTATAAGTCGCACCGGAGTATAAGTCGCACCGGAGTATAAGTCGCACTGGAGTATAAGTCGCTCCGGAGTATAAGTCGCTCCGGAGTATAAGTCGCACTGGAGTATAAGTCGCACTGGAGTATAAGTCGCAATGGAGTATAAGTAGCTCCGGAGTATAAGTCGCACTGGAGTATAAGTCGCTCCGGAGTATAATTCGCTCCGGAGTATAAGTCGCACCGGAGTATAAGTCGCACAGGAGTATAAGTCGCACCGGAGTATAAGTCGCTCCGGAGTATAAGTCGCACTGGAGTATAAGTCGCACTGGAGTATAAGTCGCACCGGAGTATAAGTCGCACCGGAGTATAAGTCGCACTGGAGTATAAGTCGCACCGGAGTATAAGTCGCACCGGAGTATAAGTCGCACCGGAGTATAAGTCGCACTAGAGTATAAGTCGCACTGGAGTATAAGTCGCTCCGGAGTATAAGTCGCACTGGAGTATAAGTTGCACCGGAGTATAAGTCGCTCCGGAGTATAAGTCGCTACGGAGTATAAGTCGCACCGGAGTATAAGTTGCTCCGGAGTATAAATCGCTACGGAGTATAAGTCTCACCGGAGTATAAATTGCACCGGAGTATAAGTCGCACTGGAGTATAAGTCGCAGAGGAGTATAAGTCGCAGAGGAGTATAAGTCGCACCGGAGTATAAGTCGCACAGGAGTATAAGTCGCACAGGAGTATAAGTCGCACCGGAGTATAAGTCGCTCCGGAGTATAAGTCGCACTGGAGTATAAGTCGCACTGGAGTATAAGTCGCACCGGAGTATAAGTCGCACAGGAGTATAAGTCGCACTGGAGTATAAGTCGCACTAGAGTATAAGTCGCACTGGAGTATAAGTCGCTCCGGAGTATAAATCGCACTGGAGTATAAGTCGCACCGGAGTATAAGTTGCTCCGGAGTATAAGTCGCTCCGGAGTATAAGTCGCACCGGAGTATAAGTTGCTCCGGAGTATAAGTCGCAGAGGAGTATAAGTCGCACTGGACTATAAGTCGCACTGGAGTATAAGTCTCACTGGAGTATAAGTCGCACCGGAGTATAAGTCACTCCAGAGTATAAGTCGCACCGGAGTATAAGTCGCACCGGAGTATAAGTCGCACTGGAGTATAAGTCGCTACGGAGTATAAGTCGCACAGGAGTATAAGTCGCACTGGAGTATAAGTCGCTCCGGAGTATAAGTCGCTCCGGAGTATAAGTCGCTCCGGAGTATAAGTCGCACTGGAGTATAAGTCGCACCGGAGTATAAGTTGCTCCGGAGTATAAGTCGCAGAGGAGTATAAGTCGCACTGGACTATAAGTCGCACTGGAGTATAAGTCTCACTGGAGTATAAGTCGCACCGGAGTATAAGTCACTCCAGAGTATAAGTCGCACCGGAGTATAAGTCGCACCGGAGTATAAGTCGCACTGGAGTATAAGTCGCTACGGAGTATAAGTCGCACAGGAGTATAAGTCGCACTGGAGTATAAGTCGCTCCGGAGTATAAGTCGCTCCGGAGTATAAGTCGCTCCGGAGTATAAGTCGCACTGGAGTATAAGTCGCTCCGGAGTATAAGTCGCACCGGAGTATAAGTCGCTCCGGAGTATAAGTCGCACCGGAGTATAAGTCGCTCCGGAGTATAAGTCGCACTGGAGTATAAGTCGCTCCGGAGTATAAGTCGCACAGGAGTATAAGTCGCACAGGAGTATAAGTCGCACCGGAGTATAAGTCGCTCCGGAGTATAAGTCGCACTGGAGTATAAGTCGCACTGGAGTATAAGTCGCACCGGAGTATAAGTCGCACTGGAGTATAAGTCGCACTGGAGTATAAGTCGCAACGGAGTATAAGTCGCACAGGAGTATAAGTCGCACTGGAGTATAAGTCGCACTAGAGTATAAGTCGCACTGGAGTATAAGTCGCTCCGGAGTATAAGTCGCACTGGAGTATAAGTCGCACTGGAGTATAAGTCGCACCGGAGTATAAGTCGCACTGGAGTATAAGTCGCACTGGAGTATAAGTCGCACTAGAGTATAAGTCGCACTGGAGTATAAGTCGCTCCGGAGTATAAGTCGCACTGGAGTATAAGTCGCACCGGAGTATAAGTTGCTCCGGAGTATAAGTCACTCTGGAGTATAAGTCGCACTGGAGTATAAGTCGCACTAGAGTATAAGTCGCACTGGAGTATAAATCGCTACGGAGTATAAGTCGCAGAGGAGTATAAGTCGCACCGGAGTATAAGTCGCACAGGAGTATAAGTCGCACCGGAGTATAAGTCGCTCCGGAGTATAAGTCGCACTGGAGTATAAGTCGCACTGGAGTATAAGTCGCACCGGAGTATAAGTCGCACAGGAGTATAAGTCGCACTGGAGTATAAGTCGCACTAGAGTATAAGTCGCACTGGAGTATAAGTCGCTCCGGAGTATAAATCGCACTGGAGTATAAGTCGCACCGGAGTATAAGTTGCTCCGGAGTATAAGTCGCTCCGGAGTATAAGTCGCACCGGAGTATAAGTTGCTCCGGAGTATAAGTCTCACTGGAGTATAAGTCTCACTGGAGTATAAGTCGCACCGGAGTATAAGTCACTCCAGAGTATAAGTCGCACCGGAGTATAAGTCGCACCGGAGTATAAGTCACTCCAGAGTATAAGTCGCACCGGAGTATAAGTCGCACTGGAGTATAAGTCGCTACGGAGTATAAGTCGCACAGGAGTATAAGTCGCACTGGAGTATAAGTCGCTCCGGAGTATAAGTCGCTCCGGAGTATAAGTCGCTCCGGAGTATAAGTCGCACTGGAGTATAAGTCGCTCCGGAGTATAAGTCGCACAGGAGTATAAGTCGCACTGGAGTATAAGTCGCACTGGAGTATAAGTCGCACAGGAGTATAAGTCGCACAGGAGTATAAGTCGCAGAGGAGTATAAGTCGAACAGGAGTATAAGTCGCTCCGGAGTATAAGTCGCTCCGGAGTATAAGTCGCACCGGAGTATAAGTCGCACTGGAGTATAAGTCGCTACGGAGTATAAGTCGCTCCGGAGTATAAGTCGCACTGGAGTATAAGTCGCACAGGAGTATAAGTCGCTCCGGAGTATAAGTCGCTCCGGAGTATAAGTCGCACTGGAGTATAAGTCGCTCCGGAGTATAAGTCGCTCCGGAGTATAAGTCGCACAGGAGTATAAGTCGCACAGGAGTATAAGTCGCACAGGAGTATAAGTCGCACAGGAGTATAAGTCGCACAGGAGTATAAGTCGCACCGGAGTATAAGTCGCACCGGAGTATAAGTCGCACAGGAGTATAAGTCGCACAGGAGTATAAGTCGCTCCGGAGTATAAGTCGCTCCGGAGTATAAGTCGCTCCGGAGTATAAGTCGCACTGGAGTATAAGTCGCACAGGAGTATAAGTCGCACAGGAGTATAAGTCGCTCCGGAGTATAAGTCGGTCCGGAGTATAAGTCGCTCCGGAGTATAAGTCGCTCCGGAGTATAAGTCGCACAGGAGTATAAGTCGCACAGGAGTATAAGTCGCACAGGAGTATAAGTCGCACAGGAGTATAAGTCGCACTGGAGTATAAGTCGGTCCGGAGTATAAGTCGCTCCGGAGTATAAGTCGCTCCGGAGTATAAGTCGCACAGGAGTATAAGTCGCACTGGAGTATAAGTCGCACCGGAGTATAAGTCGCACAGGAGTATAAGTCGCACTAGAGTATAAGTCGCACTGGAGTATAAGTCGCTCCGGAGTATAAGTCGCACCGGAGTATAAGTCGCACCGGAGTATAAGTCGCACCGGAGTATAAGTCGCACAGGAGTATAAGTCGCTCCGGAGTATAAGTCGCTCCGGAGTATAAGTCGCACTGGAGTATAAGTCGCACTGGAGTATAAGTCGCAATGGAGTATAAGTAGCTCCGGAGTATAAGTCGCACTGGAGTATAAGTCGCTCCGGAGTATAAGTCGCACTGGAGTATAAGTCGCAACGGAGTATAAGTCGCACAGGAGTATAAGTCGCACTGGAGTATAAGTCGCACTAGAGTATAAGTCGCACTGGAGTATAAGTCGCTCCGGAGTATAAGTCGCACTGGAGTATAAGTCGCACCGGAGTATAAGTCGCTCCGGAGTATAAGTCGCACTGGAGTATAAGTCGCAACGGAGTATAAGTCGCACAGGAGTATAAGTCGCACTGGAGTATAAGTCGCACTAGAGTATAAGTCGCACTGGAGTATAAGTCGCTCCGGAGTATAAGTCGCACTGGAGTATAAGTCGCTCCGGAGTATAAGTCGCTACGGAGTATAAGTCGCACCGGAGTATAAGTTGCTCCGGAGTATAAATCGCTACGGAGTATAAGTCGCACTGGAGTATAAGTCGCACTAGAGTATAAGTCGCACTGGAGTATAAGTCGCTCCGGAGTATAAGTCGCACTGGAGTATAAGTCGCACTGGAGTATAAGTTGCTCCGGAGTATAAGTCGCAGAGGAGTATAAGTCGCACTGGAGTATAAGTCTCACTGGAGTATAAGTCGCACTGGAGTATAAGTCGCTCCGGAGTATAAGTCGCTCCGGAGTATAAGTCGCACAGGAGTATAAGTCGCACAGGAGTATAAGTCGCACTGGAGTATAAGTTGCTCCGGAGTATAAGTCGCAGAGGAGTATAAGTCGCACTGGAGTATAAGTCTCACTGGAGTATAAGTCGCACTGGAGTATAAGTCGCTCCGGAGTATAAGTCGCTCCGGAGTATAAGTCGCACAGGAGTATAAGTCGCACAGGAGTATAAGTCGCACAGGAGTATAAGTCGCACAGGAGTATAAGTCGCACAGGAGTATAAGTCGCACCGGAGTATAAGTCGCACCGGAGTATAAGTCGCACAGGAGTATAAGTCGCTCCGGAGTATAAGTCGCTCCGGAGTATAAGTCGCACTGGAGTATAAGTCGCACAGGAGTATAAGTCGCACAGGAGTATAAGTCGAACAGGAGTATAAGTCGCTCCGGAGTATAAGTCGCTCCGGAGTATAAGTCGCTCCGGAGTATAAGTCGCACCGGAGTATAAGTCGCACCGGAGTATAAGTCGCTCCGGAGTATAAGTCGCTCCGGAGTATAAGTCGCACAGGAGTATAAGTCGCACTGGAGTATAAGTCGCACAGGAGTATAAGTCGCACAGGAGTATAAGTCGCACAGGAGTATAAGTCGCACAGGAGTATAAGTCGCACCGGAGTATAAGTCGCACAGGAGTATAAGTCGCACCGGAGTATAAGTCGCTCCGGAGTATAAGTCGCTCCGGAGTATAAGTCGCACTGGAGTATAAGTCGCACTGGAGTATAAGTCGCACCGGAGTATAAGTCGCACAGGAGTATAAGTCGCACTAGAGTATAAGTCGCACTGGAGTATAAGTCGCTCCGGAGTATAAGTCGCACCGGAGTATAAGTCGCACCGGAGTATAAGTCGCACCGGAGTATAAGTCGCACTGGAGTATAAGTCGCTCCGGAGTATAAGTCGCTCCGGAGTATAAGTCGCACTGGAGTATAAGTCGCACTGGAGTATAAGTCGCAATGGAGTATAAGTAGCTCCGGAGTATAAGTCGCACTGGAGTATAAGTCGCTCCGGAGTATAATTCGCTCCGGAGTATAAGTCGCACCGGAGTATAAGTCGCACAGGAGTATAAGTCGCACCGGAGTATAAGTCGCTCCGGAGTATAAGTCGCACTGGAGTATAAGTCGCACTGGAGTATAAGTCGCACCGGAGTATAAGTCGCACTGGAGTATAAGTCGCACTGGAGTATAAGTCGCACCGGAGTATAAGTCGCACCGGAGTATAAGTCGCACTGGAGTATAAGTCGCACTAGAGTATAAGTCGCACTGGAGTATAAGTCGCTCCGGAGTATAAGTCGCACTGGAGTATAAGTTGCACCGGAGTATAAGTCGCTCCGGAGTATAAGTCGCTACGGAGTATAAGTCGCACCGGAGTATAAGTTGCTCCGGAGTATAAATCGCTACGGAGTATAAGTCTCACCGGAGTATAAGTTGCACCGGAGTATAAGTCGCACTGGAGTATAAGTCGCAGAGGAGTATAAGTCGCAGAGGAGTATAAGTCGCACCGGAGTATAAGTCGCACAGGAGTATAAGTCGCACAGGAGTATAAGTCGCACCGGAGTATAAGTCGCTCCGGAGTATAAGTCGCACTGGAGTATAAGTCGCACCGGAGTATAAGTCGCTCCGGAGTATAAGTCGCTCCGGAGTATAAGTCGCACAGGAGTATAAGTCGCACTGGAGTATAAGTCGCACAGGAGTATAAGTCGCACAGGAGTATAAGTCGCACAGGAGTATAAGTCGCACAGGAGTATAAGTCGCACCGGAGTATAAGTCGCACAGGAGTATAAGTCGCACCGGAGTATAAGTCGCTCCGGAGTATAAGTCGCTCCGGAGTATAAGTCGCACTGGAGTATAAGTCGCACTGGAGTATAAGTCGCACCGGAGTATAAGTCGCACAGGAGTATAAGTCGCACTAGAGTATAAGTCGCACTGGAGTATAAGTCGCTCCGGAGTATAAGTCGCACCGGAGTATAAGTCGCACCGGAGTATAAGTCGCACCGGAGTATAAGTCGCACTGGAGTATAAGTCGCTCCGGAGTATAAGTCGCTCCGGAGTATAAGTCGCACTGGAGTATAAGTCGCACTGGAGTATAAGTCGCAATGGAGTATAAGTAGCTCCGGAGTATAAGTCGCACTGGAGTATAAGTCGCTCCGGAGTATAATTCGCTCCGGAGTATAAGTCGCACCGGAGTATAAGTCGCACAGGAGTATAAGTCGCACCGGAGTATAAGTCGCTCCGGAGTATAAGTCGCACTGGAGTATAAGTCGCACTGGAGTATAAGTCGCACCGGAGTATAAGTCGCACTGGAGTATAAGTCGCACTGGAGTATAAGTCGCACCGGAGTATAAGTCGCACCGGAGTATAAGTCGCACTGGAGTATAAGTCGCACTAGAGTATAAGTCGCACTGGAGTATAAGTCGCTCCGGAGTATAAGTCGCACTGGAGTATAAGTTGCACCGGAGTATAAGTCGCTCCGGAGTATAAGTCGCTACGGAGTATAAGTCGCACCGGAGTATAAGTTGCTCCGGAGTATAAATCGCTACGGAGTATAAGTCTCACCGGAGTATAAGTTGCACCGGAGTATAAGTCGCACTGGAGTATAAGTCGCAGAGGAGTATAAGTCGCAGAGGAGTATAAGTCGCACCGGAGTATAAGTCGCACAGGAGTATAAGTCGCACAGGAGTATAAGTCGCACCGGAGTATAAGTCGCTCCGGAGTATAAGTCGCACTGGAGTATAAGTCGCACTGGAGTATAAGTCGCACCGGAGTATAAGTCGCACAGGAGTATAAGTCGCACTGGAGTATAAGTCGCACTAGAGTATAAGTCGCACTGGAGTATAAGTCGCTCCGGAGTATAAATCGCACTGGAGTATAAGTCGCACCGGAGTATAAGTTGCTCCGGAGTATAAGTCGCTCCGGAGTATAAGTCGCACCGGAGTATAAGTCGCACCGGAGTATAAGTCGCACTGGAGTATAAGTCGCTACGGAGTATAAGTCGCACAGGAGTATAAGTCGCACTGGAGTATAAGTCGCTCCGGAGTATAAGTCGCTCCTGAGTATAAGTCGCTCCGGAGTATAAGTCGCACTGGAGTATAAGTCGCACCGGAGTATAAGTTGCTCCGGAGTATAAGTCGCAGAGGAGTATAAGTCGCACTGGACTATAAGTCGCACTGGAGTATAAGTCTCACTGGAGTATAAGTCGCACCGGAGTATAAGTCACTCCAGAGTATAAGTCGCACCGGAGTATAAGTCGCACCGGAGTATAAGTCGCACTGGAGTATAAGTCGCTACGGAGTATAAGTCGCACAGGAGTATAAGTCGCACTGGAGTATAAGTCGCTCCGGAGTATAAGTCGCTCCGGAGTATAAGTCGCTCCGGAGTATAAGTCGCACTGGAGTATAAGTCGCACCGGAGTATAAGTTGCTCCGGAGTATAAGTCGCAGGGGAGTATAAGTCGCACTGGACTATAAGTCGCACTGGAGTATAAGTCTCACTGGAGTATAAGTCGCACCGGAGTATAAGTCACTCCAGAGTATAAGTCGCACCGGAGTATAAGTCGCACCGGAGTATAAGTCGCACTGGAGTATAAGTCGCTACGGAGTATAAGTCGCACAGGAGTATAAGTCGCACTGGAGTATAAGTCGCTCCGGAGTATAAGTCGCTCCGGAGTATAAGTCGCTCCGGAGTATAAGTCGCACAGGAGTATAAGTCGCACTGGAGTATAAGTCGCTCCGGAGTATAAGTCGCACCGGAGTATAAGTCGCTCCGGAGTATAAGTCGCACAGGAGTATAAGTCGCTCCGGAGTATAAGTCGCACTGGAGTATAAGTCGCTCCGGAGTATAAGTCGCACAGGAGTATAAGTCGCACAGGAGTATAAGTCGCACCGGAGTATAAGTCGCTCCGGAGTATAAGTCGCACTGGAGTATAAGTCGCACTGGAGTATAAGTCGCACCGGAGTATAAGTCGCACTGGAGTATAAGTCGCACTGGAGTATAAGTCGCACTGGAGTATAAGTCGCAACGGAGTATAAGTCGCACAGGAGTATAAGTCGCACTGGAGTATAAGTCGCACTAGAGTATAAGTCGCACTGGAGTATAAGTCGCTCCGGAGTATAAGTCGCACTGGAGTATAAGTCGCACTGGAGTATAAGTCGCACTGGAGTATAAGTCGCACTAGAGTATAAGTCGCACTGGAGTATAAGTCGCTCCGGAGTATAAGTCGCACTGGAGTATAAGTCGCACCGGAGTATAAGTCGCTCCGGAGTATAAGTCGCTACGGAGTATAAGTTGCACCGGAGTATAAGTCGCACTGGAGTATAAGTCGCAGAGGAGTATAAGTCGCAGAGGAGTATAAGTCGCACCGGAGTATAAGTCGCACAGGAGTATAAGTCGCACCGGAGTATAAGTCGCTCCGGAGTATAAGTCGCACTGGAGTATAAGTCGCACTGGAGTATAAGTCGCACCGGAGTATAAGTCGCACAGGAGTATAAGTCGCACTGGAGTATAAGTCGCACTAGAGTATAAGTCGCACTGGAGTATAAGTCGCTCCGGAGTATAAATCGCACTGGAGTATAAGTCGCACCGGAGTATAAGTCGCTCCGGAGTATAAGTCGCACTGGAGTATAAGTTGCTCCGGAGTATAAGTCGCACTGGAGTATAAGTCGCACTAGAGTATAAGTCGCACTGGAGTATAAGTCGCTCCGGAGTATAAATCGCACTGGAGTATAAGTCGCACCGGAGTATAAGTCGCTCCGGAGTATAAGTCGCACTGGAGTATAAGTTGCTCCGGAGTATAAGTCGCACTGGAGTATAAGTTGCTCCGGAGTATAAGTCTCACTGGAGTATAAGTCTCACTGGAGTATAAGTCGCACCGGAGTATAAGTCACTCCAGAGTATAAGTCGCACCGGAGTATAAGTCGCACCGGAGTATAAGTCACTCCAGAGTATAAGTCGCACCGGAGTATAAGTCGCACTGGAGTATAAGTCGCTACGGAGTATAAGTCGCACAGGAGTATAAGTCGCACTGGAGTATAAGTCGCTCCGGAGTATAAGTCGCTCCGGAGTATAAGTCGCTCCGGAGTATAAGTCGCACTGGAGTATAAGTCGCTCCGGAGTATAAGTCGCACAGGAGTATAAGTCGCACTGGAGTATAAGTCGCACTGGAGTATAAGTCGCACAGGAGTATAAGTCGCACAGGAGTATAAGTCGCAGAGGAGTATAAGTCGAACAGGAGTATAAGTCGCACTGGAGTATAAGTCGAACAGGAGTATAAGTCGCTCCGGAGTATAAGTCGCTCCGGAGTATAAGTCGCACCGGAGTATAAGTCGCACTGGAGTATAAGTCGCTACGGAGTATAAGTCGCTCCGGAGTATAAGTCGCTCCGGAGTATAAGTCGCTCCGGAGTATAAGTCGCACTGGAGTATAAGTCGCTCCGGAGTATAAGTCGCTCCGGAGTATAAGTCGCACAGGAGTATAAGTCGCACAGGAGTATAAGTCGCACAGGAGTATAAGTCGCACAGGAGTATAAGTCGCACCGGAGTATAAGTCGCACCGGAGTATAAGTCGCACAGGAGTATAAGTCGCACAGGAGTATAAGTCGCTCCGGAGTATAAGTCGCTCCGGAGTATAAGTCGCTCCGGAGTATAAGTCGCACTGGAGTATAAGTCGCACAGGAGTATAAGTCGCACAGGAGTATAAGTCGCTCCGGAGTATAAGTCGCTCCGGAGTATAAGTCGCTCCGGAGTATAAGTCGCTCCGGAGTATAAGTCGCACAGGAGTATAAGTCGCACAGGAGTATAAGTCGCACAGGAGTATAAGTCGCACAGGAGTATAAGTCGCACTGGAGTATAAGTCGCACAGGAGTATAAGTCGCACCGGAGTATAAGTCGCACAGGAGTATAAGTCGCACTGGAGTATAAGTCGCACCGGAGTATAAGTCGCACAGGAGTATAAGTCGCACCGGAGTATAAGTCGCTCCGGAGTATAAGTCGCTCCGGAGTATAAGTCGCACTGGAGTATAAGTCGCACTGGAGTATAAGTCGCACCGGAGTATAAGTCGCACAGGAGTATAAGTCGCACTAGAGTATAAGTCGCACTGGAGTATAAGTCGCTCCGGAGTATAAGTCGCACCGGAGTATAAGTCGCACCGGAGTATAAGTCGCACCGGAGTATAAGTCGCACAGGAGTATAAGTCGCTCCGGAGTATAAGTCGCTCCGGAGTATAAGTCGCACTGGAGTATAAGTCGCACTGGAGTATAAGTCGCAATGGAGTATAAGTAGCTCCGGAGTATAAGTCGCACCGGAGTATAAGTCGCACCGGAGTATAAGTCGCACAGGAGTATAAGTCGCTCCGGAGTATAAGTCACTCCGGAGTATAAGTCGCACTGGAGTATAAGTCGCTCCGGAGTATAAGTCGCACTGGAGTATAAGTCGCAACGGAGTATAAGTCGCACAGGAGTATAAGTCGCACTGGAGTATAAGTCGCACTAGAGTATAAGTCGCACTGGAGTATAAGTCGCTCCGGAGTATAAGTCGCACTGGAGTATAAGTCGCACCGGAGTATAAGTCGCTCCGGAGTATAAGTCGCTACGGAGTATAAGTCGCACCGGAGTATAAGTTGCTCCGGAGTATAAATCGCTACGGAGTATAAGTCGCACTGGAGTATAAGTCGCTCCGGAGTATAAGTCGCACTGGAGTATAAGTCGCAACGGAGTATAAGTCGCACAGGAGTATAAGTCGCACTGGAGTATAAGTCGCACTAGAGTATAAGTCGCACTGGAGTATAAGTCGCTCCGGAGTATAAGTCGCACTGGAGTATAAGTCGCACCGGAGTATAAGTTGCTCCGGAGTATAAGTCGCAGAGGAGTATAAGTCGCACTGGAGTATAAGTCTCACTGGAGTATAAGTCGCACCGGAGTATAAGTCACTCCAGAGTATAAGTCGCACCGGAGTATAAGTCGCACTGGAGTATAAGTCGCTCCGGAGTATAAGTCGCACAGGAGTATAAGTCGCACAGGAGTATAAGTCGCACCGGAGTATAAGTCGCACCGGAGTATAAGTCGCACAGGAGTATAAGTCGCACATGAGTATAAGTCGCACAGGAGTATAAGTCGCACAGGAGTATAAGTCGCACTGGAGTATAAGTCGCACTGGAGTATAAGTCGCACAGGAGTATAAGTCGCACAGGAGTATAAGTCGCAGAGGAGTATAAGTCGAACAGGAGTATAAGTCGCACTGGAGTATAAGTCGAACAGGAGTATAAGTCGCTCCGGAGTATAAGTCGCTCCGGAGTATAAGTCGCTCCGGAGTATAAGTCGCACTGGAGTATAAGTCGCACAGGAGTATAAGTCGCACAGGAGTATAAGTTGAACAGGAGTATAAGTCGCTCCGGAGTATAAGTCGCTCCGGAGTATAAGTCGCACCGGAGTATAAGTCGCACAGGAGTATAAGTCGCACAGGGGTATAAGTCGCACAGGAGTATAAGTCGCACAGGAGTATAAGTCGCACAGGAGTATAAGTCGCACCGGAGTATAAGTCGCACAGGAGTATAAGTCGCACCGGAGTATAAGTCGCACAGGAGTATAAGTCGCACTGGAGTATAAGTCGCACCGGAGTATAAGTCGCACAGGAGTATAAGTCGCACCGGAGTATAAGTCGCTCCGGAGTATAAGTCGCTCCGGAGTATAAGTCGCACTGGAGTATAAGTCGCACTGGAGTATAAGTCGCACCGGAGTATAAGTCGCACAGGAGTATAAGTCGCACTAGAGTATAAGTCGCACTGGAGTATAAGTCACTCCGGAGTATAAGTCGCACCGGAGTATAAGTCGCACCGGAGTATAAGTCGCACAGGAGTATAAGTCGCTCCGGAGTATAAGTCGCTCCGGAGTATAAGTCGCACTGGAGTATAAGTCGCTCCGGAGTATAAGTCGCTCCGGAGTATAAGTCGCACCGGAGTATAAGTCGCACAGGAGTATAAGTCGCACCGGAGTATAAGTCGCTCCGGAGTATAAGTCGCACTGGAGTATAAGTCGCACTGGAGTATAAGTCGCACCGGAGTATAAGTCGCACTGGAGTATAAGTCGCACAGGAGTATAAGTCGCACTGGAGTATAAGTTGCACTAGAGTATAAGTCGCACTGGAGTATAAGTCGCTCCGGAGTATAAGTCGCACTGGAGTATAAGTCGCACCGGAGTATAAGTCGCTCCGGAGTATAAGTCGCTACGGAGTATAAGTCGCACCGGAGTATAAGTCGCTCCGGAGTATAAGTCGCACCGGAGTATAAGTCGCACAGGAGTATAAGTCGCACCGGAGTATAAGTCGCTCCGGAGTATAAGTCGCACTGGAGTATAAGTCGCACTGGAGTATAAGTCGCACCGGAGTATAAGTCGCACTGGAGTATAAGTCGCAACGGAGTATAAGTCGCACAGGAGTATAAGTCGCACTGGAGTATAAGTCGCACTAGAGTATAAGTCGCACTGGAGTATAAGTCGCTCCGGAGTATAAGTCGCACTGGAGTATAAGTCGCACTGGAGTATAAGTCGCACCGGAGTATAAGTCGCACTGGAGTATAAGTCGCACTGGAGTATAAGTCGCAACGGAGTATAAGTCGCACAGGAGTATAAGTCGCACTGGAGTATAAGTCGCACTAGAGTATAAGTCGCACTGGAGTATAAGTCGCTCCGGAGTATAAGTCGCACTGGAGTATAAGTCGCACCGGAGTATAAGTCGCTCCGGAGTATAAGTCGCTACGGAGTATAAGTCGCACCGGAGTATAAGTTGCTCCGGAGTATAAATCGCTACGGAGTATAAGTTGCACCGGAGTATAAGTCGCACTGGAGTATAAGTCGCAGAGGAGTATAAGTCGCAGAGGAGTATAAGTCGCACCGGAGTATAAGTCGCACAGGAGTATAAGTCGCACCGGAGTATAAGTCGCTCCGGAGTATAAGTCGCACTGGAGTATAAGTCGCACTGGAGTATAAGTCGCACAGGAGTATAAGTCGCACTGGAGTATAAGTCGCACTAGAGTATAAGTCGCACTGGAGTATAAGTCGCTCCGGAGTATAAATCGCACTGGAGTATAAGTCGCACCGGAGTATAAGTTGCTCCGGAGTATAAGTCGCTCCGGAGTATAAGTCGCACCGGAGTATAAGTTGCTCCGGAGTATAAGTCGCAGAGGAGTATAAGTCGCACTGGACTATAAGTCGCACTGGAGTATAAGTCTCACTGGAGTATAAGTCGCACCGGAGTATAAGTCACTCCAGAGTATAAGTCGCACCGGAGTATAAGTCGCACTGGAGTATAAGTCGCTACGGAGTATAAGTCGCACAGGAATATAAGTCGCACTGGAGTATAAGTCGCTCCGGAGTATAAGTCGCTCCGGAGTATAAGTCGCTCCGGAGTATAAGTCGCACTGGAGTATAAGTCGCTCCGGAGTATAAGTCGCACTGGAGTATAAGTCGCACAGGAGTATAAGTCGCACCGGAGTATAAGTCGCACCGGAGTATAAGTCGCACAGGAGTATAAGTCGCTCCGGAGTATAAGTCGCTCCGGAGTATAAGTCGCACTGGAGTATAAGTCGCTCCGGAGTATAAGTCGCTCCGGAGTATAAGTCGCACAGGAGTATAAGTCGCACAGGAGTATAAGTCGCACAGGAGTATAAGTCGCACAGGAGTATAAGTCGCACCGGAGTATAAGTCGCACCGGAGTATAAGTCGCACCGGAGTATAAGTGGCACTGGAGTATAAGTCGCACTAGAGTATAAGTCGCACAGGAGTATAAGTCGCACAGGAGTATAAGTCGCACTGGAGTATAAGTCGCACTAGAGTATAAGTCGCACAGGAGTATAAGTCGCACAGGAGTATAAGTCGCTCCGGAGTATAAGTCGCTCCGGAGTATAAGTCGCACTGGAGTATAAGTCGCACAGGAGTATAAGTCGAACAGGAGTATAAGTCGCTCCGGAGTATAAGTCGCACAGGAGTATAAGTCGCACAGGAGTATAAGTCGAACAGGAGTATAAGTCGCTCCGGAGTATAAGTCGCTCCGGAGTATAAGTCGCACAGGAGTATAAGTCGCACAGGAGTATAAGTCGAACAGGAGTATAAGTCGCTCCGGAGTATAAGTCGCTCCGGAGTATAAGTCGCTCCGGAGTATAAGTCGCACCGGAGTATAAGTCGCACCGGAGTATAAGTCGCTCCGGAGTATAAGTCGCTCCGGAGTATAAGTCGCACAGGAGTATAAGTCGCACTGGAGTATAAGTCGCACAGGAGTATAAGTCGCACAGGAGTATAAGTCGCACTGGAGTATAAGTCGCACCGGAGTATAAGTCGCACAGGAGTATAAGTCGCACCGGAGTATAAGTCGCTCCGGAGTATAAGTCGCTCCGGAGTATAAGTCGCACTGGAGTATAAGTCGCACTGGAGTATAAGTCGCACCGGAGTATAAGTCGCACAGGAGTATAAGTCGCACTAGAGTATAAGTCGCACTGGAGTATAAGTCGCTCCGGAGTATAAGTCGCACCGGAGTATAAGTCGCACCGGAGTATAAGTCGCACCGGAGTATAAGTCGCACTGGAGTATAAGTCGCTCCGGAGTATAAGTCGCTCCGGAGTATAAGTCGCACTGGAGTATAAGTCGCACTGGAGTATAAGTCGCACTGGAGTATAAGTCGCACCGGAGTATAATTCGCTCCGGAGTATAAGTAGCTCCGGAGTATAAGTCGCACTGGAGTATAAGTCGCTCCGGAGTATAATTCGCTCCGGAGTATAAGTCGCACCGGAGTATAAGTCGCACAGGAGTATAAGTCGCACCGGAGTATAAGTCGCTCCGGAGTATAAGTCGCACTGGAGTATAAGTCGCACTGGAGTATAAGTCGCACCGGAGTATAAGTCGCACCGGAGTATAAGTCGCACTGGAGTATAAGTCGCACCGGAGTATAAGTCGCACCGGAGTATAAGTCGCACTGGAGTATAAGTCGCACTAGAGTATAAGTCGCACTGGAGTATAAGTCGCTCCGGAGTATAAGTCGCACTGGAGTATAAGTTGCACCGGAGTATAAGTCGCTCCGGAGTATAAGTCGCTACGGAGTATAAGTCGCACCGGAGTATAAGTTGCACCGGAGTATAAGTCGCACTGGAGTATAAGTTGCACCGGAGTATAAGTCGCACTGGAGTATAAGTCGCAGAGGAGTATAAGTCGCAGAGGAGTATAAGTCGCACCGGAGTATAAGTCACTCCAGAGTATAAGTCGCACCGGAGTATAAGTCGCACTGGAGTATAAGTCGCTCCGGAGTATAAGTCGCACAGGAGTATAAGTCGCACTGGAGTATAAGTCGCTCCGGAGTATAAGTCGCTCCGGAGTATAAGTCGCTCCGGAGTATAAGTCGCACTGGAGTATAAGTCGCTCCGGAGTATAAGTCGCACAGGAGTATAAGTCGCACAGGAGTATAAGTCGCACCGGAGTATAAGTCGCTCCGGAGTATAAGTCGCACTGGAGTATAAGTCGCTCCGGAGTATAAGTCGCACAGGAGTATAAGTCGCACAGGAGTATAAGTCGCACAGGAGTATAAGTCGCACCGGAGTATAAGTCGCACCGGAGTATAAGTCGCACAGGAGTATAAGTCGCTCCGGAGTATAAGTCGCTCCGGAGTATAAGTCGCACTGGAGTATAAGTCGCTCCGGAGTATAAGTCGCACAGGAGTATAAGTCGCACAGGAGTATAAGTCGCACCGGAGTATAAGTCGCACCGGAGTATAAGTCGCACAGGAGTATAAGTCGCTCCGGAGTATAAGTCGCTCCGGAGTATAAGTCGCACTGGAGTATAAGTCGCTCCGGAGTATAAGTCGCTCCGGAGTATAAGTCGCACAGGAGTATAAGTCGCACAGAAGTATAAGTCGCACCGGAGTATAAGTCGCTCTGGAGTATAAGTCGCACTGGAGTATAAGTCGCACCGGAGTATAAGTCGCACCGGAGTATAAGTCGCACAGGAGTATAAGTCGCACTGGATTATAAGTCGCACTAGAGTATAAGTCGCACTGGACTATAAGTCGCTCCGGAGTATAAGTCGCACCGGAGTATAAGTTGCTCCGGAGTATAAGTCGCACAGGAGTATAAGTCGCACCGGAGTATAAGTCGCTCCGGAGTATAAGTCGCACTGGAGTATAAGTCGCACTGGAGTATAAGTTGCACCGGAGTATAAGTCGCACAGGAGTATAAGTCGCACCGGAGTATAAGTCGCACTAGAGTATAAGTCGCACTGGAGTATAAGTCGCTCCGGAGTATAAGTCGCACTGGAGTATAAGTCGCACCGGAGTATAAGTTGCTCCGGAGTATAAGTCGCAGAGGAGTATAAGTCGCACTGGAGTATAAGTCGCACCGGAGTATAAGTCGCAGAGGAGTATAAGTCGCACAGGAGTATAAGTCGCACTGGAGTATAAGTCTCACTGGAGTATAAGTCGCACCGGAGTATAAGTCGCACCGGAGTATAAGTCGCACTGGAGTATAAGTCGCACTAGAGTATAAGTCGCACTGGAGTATAAGTCGCTCCGGAGTATAAGTCGCACTGGAGTATAAGTCGCACTGGAGTATAAGTCGCACAGGAGTATAAGTCGCTCCGGAGTATAAGTCGCACCGGAGTATAAGTCGCACCGGAGTATAAGTCGCACTGGAGTATAAGTCGCACAGGAGTATAAGTCGCACAGGAGTATAAGTCGCACAGGAGTATAAGTCGCTCCGGAGTATAAGTCGCACTAGAGTATAAGTCACGGTGTCACGGTGACTGAGACTGCTGTTGTCATGGTGACTGAGACTGCTGTTGTCACGGTGACTGAGACTGCTGTTGTCACAGTGACTGAGACTGATGTTGTCACGGTGACTGAGATTGCTGTTGTCACGGTGACTGAGACTGCTGTTGTCACGGTGACTGAGACTGCTGTTGTCATGGTACCTGAGACTGCTGCTGTCATGGTGACTGAGACTGCTGTTGTCACGGTGACTGAGACTGCTGTTGTCACGGTGACTGAGATTGCTGTTGTCACGGTGACTGAGACTGCTGTTGTCACGGTGACTGAGACTGCTGTTGTCATGGAGACTGAGACTGCTGTTGTCATGGTGACTGAGAGAGACCGCTGTTGTCATGGTGACTGAGACTGCTGTTGTCATGGTACCTGAGACTGCTGCTGTCATGGTGACTGAGACTGCTGTTGTCATGGTGACTGAGACTGCTGTTGTCATGGTGACTGAGACTGCTGCTGTCACGGTGACTGAGACTGCTGTTGTCACGGTGACTGAGACTGCTGTTGTCACGGTGACTGAGACTGCTGTTGTCACGGTGACTGAGACTGCTGTTGTCACGGTGACTGAGACTGCTGTTGTCACGGTGACTGAGACTGCTGTTGTCATGGTGACTGAGAGAGACCGCTGTTGTCATGGTGACTGAGACCGCTGTTGTCATGGAGACTGAGACTGCTGTTGTCATGGTGACTGAGACTGCTGCTGTCATGGTGACTGAGACTGCTGTTGTCAAGGTGACTGAGACTGCTGTTGTCACGGTGACTGAGACTGCTGTTGTCACGGTGACTGAGACTGCTGTTGTCATGGTGACTGAGACTGCTGTTGTCATGGTGACTGAGACTGCTGCTGTCACGGTGACTGAGACCGCTGTTGTCAAGGTGACTGAGACCGCTGTTGTCACGGTGACTGAGACTGCTGTTGTCACGGTGACTGAGACTGCTGTTGTCATGGTGACTGAGACTGCTGTTGTCAAGGTGACAAATGACATCCTCCTGAACACTGACACGGGCAAAGCCTCAGTCTTAATTCTGTTGGATCTGATGTTGCTTTTGACACTGTCCATCATGTGACCCTCTTACAGAGACTAGAGGACAGGGTGGGACCCTCTTACAGAGACTAGAGGACAGGGTGGGACCCTCTTACAGAGACTAGAGGACAGGGTGGGGCCCTCTTACAGAGACTAGAGGACAGGGTGGGACCCTCCTACAGAGACTAGAGGACTGGGTGGGACCCTCTTACAGAGACTAGAGGACAGGGTGGGACCCTCTTACAGAGACTAGAGGACAGGGTGGGACCCTCTTACAGAGACTAGAGGACAGGGTGGGGCCCTCTTACAGAGACTAGAGGACAGGGTGGGACCCTCTTACTGAGACTAGAGGACTGGGTGGGACCCTCTTACAGAGACTAGAGGACAGGGTGGGACCCTCTTACAGAGACTAGAGGACAGGGTGGGGCCCTCTTACAGAGACTAGAGGACAGGGTGGGACCCTCTTACAGAGACTAGAGGACTGGGTGGGACCCTCTTACAGAGACTAGAGGACAGGGTGGGACCCTCTTACAGAGACTAGAGGACTGGGTGGGGCCCTCTTACAGAGACTAGAGGACAGGGTGGGACCCTCTTACAGAGACTAGAGGACTGGGTGGGACCCTCTTACAGAGACTAGAGGACAGGGTGGGACCCTCTTACAGAGACTAGAGGACAGGGTGGGACCCTCTTACAGAGACTAGAGGACAGGGTGGGACCCTCTTACAGAGACTAGAGGACAGGATGGGACCCTCTTACAGAGACTAGAGGACAGGGTGGGGCCCTCTTACAGAGACTAGAGGACAGGGTGGGACCCTCTTACAGAGACTAGAGGACAGGATGGGACCCTCTTACAGAGACTAGAGGACAGGGTGGGGCCCTCTTACAGAGACTAGAGGACAGGGTGGGGCCCTCTTACAGAGACTAGAGGACAGGGTGGGGCCCTCTTACAGAGACTAGAGGACAGGGTGGGGCCCTCTTACAGAGACTAGAGGACAGGGTGGGGCCCTCTTACAGAGACTAGAGGACTGGGTGGGCATCACTGGCCCCGCCCTAAACTGGTTAAGGTCCTATCTGGAAGACAGGAAGTACTACGTGTCTCAGACCACCCCCCCTGACCTGTGGAGTGCCCCAAGGGTCAGTCCTGGGTCCCCTTCTGTTCAGCCTCTACATGCTGCCGTTAGGTCACATGACACGCAGTGAAAATGTGTCCAATCACAATGATGCAGACGAGTCAGATCTATGTCTCACTGTCGTAGGTGAATGTATCAGGAGTGTGTTACTTGTGTGTTACTTGTGTGTATCAGGTGTGTGTTACATGTGTGTACCTGGGAGTGTGTTACTTGTGTGTATAAGGTGTGTGTTACTTGTGTGTATCAGGTGTGTGTTACTTGTGTGTATCAGGTGTGTGTTACTTGTGTGTATCAGGTGTGTGTTACTTGTGTGTATCAGGTGTGTGTTACTTGTGTGTATCAGGTGTGTGTTACTTGTGCGTACCTGGGAGTGTGTTACTTGTGTGTATCAGGTGTGTGTTACTTGTGTGTACCTGGGAGTGTGTTACTTGTGTGTATCAGGTGTGTGTTACTTGTGTGTACCTGGGAGTGTGTTACTTGTGTGTATCAGGTGTGTGTTACTTGTGTGTATCAGGTGTGTGTTACTTGTGTGTATCAGGTGTGTGTTACTTGTGTGTATCAGGAGTGTGTTACTTGTGTGTTACTTGTGTGTACCTGGGAGTGTGTTACTTGTGTGTTACTTGTGTGTTACTTGTGTGTATCAGGTGTGTGTTACTTGTGTGTACCTGGGAGTGTGTTACTTGTGTGTATCAGGTGTGTGTTACTTGTGTGTACCTGGGAGTGTGTTACTTGTGTGTTACTTGTGTGTACCTGGGAGTGTGTTACTTGTGTGTACCTGGGAGTGTGTTACTTGTGTGTTACTTGTGTGTACCTGGGAGTGTGTTACTTGTGTGTATCAGGTGTGTGTTACTTGTGTGTACCTGGGAGTGTGTTACTTGTGTGTATCAGGTGTGTGTTACTTGTGTGTACCTGGGAGTGTGTTACTTGTGTGTTACTTGTGTGTACCTGTGTGTGTGTTACTTGTGTGTACCTGGGAGTGTGTTACTTGTGTGTTACTTGTGTGTACCTGGGAATGTGTTACTTGTGTGTTACTTGTGTGTTACTTGTGTGTATCAGGTGTGTGTTACTTGTGTATTACTTGTGTGTTACTTGTGTGTTACTTGTGTGTCTCAGGTGTGTGTTACTTGTGTGTATCAGGTGTGTGTTACTTGTGTGTATCAGGTGTGTGTTACTTGTGTGTATCAGGTGTGTGTTACTTGTGTGTATCAGGAGTGTGTTACTTGTGTGTTACTTGTGTGTACCTGGGAGTGTGTTACTTGTGTGTTACTTGTGTGTATCAGGTGTGTGTTACTTGTGTGTTACTTGTGTGTTACTTGTGTGTACCTGGTGTGTGTTACTTGTGTGTATAAGGTGTGTGTTACTTGTGTGTATCAGGTGTGTGTTACTTGTGTGTATCAGGTGTGTGTTACTTGTGTGTATCAGGTGTGTGTTACTTGTGTGTACCTGGGAGTGTGTTACTTGTGTGTATCTGGTGTGTGTTACATGTGTGTACCTGGGAGTGTGTTACTTGTGTGTATCAGGTGTGTGTTACTTGTGTGTATCAGGTGTGTGTTACTTGTGTGTATCAGGTGTGTGTTACTTGTGTGTATCAGGTGTGTGTTACTTGTGCGTACCTGGGAGTGTGTTACTTGTGTGTATCAGGTGTGTGTTACTTGTGTGTACCTGGGAGTGTGTTACTTGTGTGTATCAGGTGTGTGTTACTTGTGTGTACCTGGGAGTGTGTTACTTGTGTGTACCTGGGAGTGTGTTACTTGTGTGTATCAGGTGTGTGTTACTTGTGTGTTACTTGTGTGTACCTGGGAGTGTGTTACTTGTGTGTACCTGGGAGTGTGTTACTTGTGTGTACCTGGGAGTGTGTTACTTGTGTGTATCAGGTGTGTGTTACTTGTGTGTATCAGGTGTGTGTTACTTGTGTGTTACTTGTGTGTACCTGGGAGTGTGTTACTTGTGTGTACCTGGGAGTGTGTTACTTGTGTGTATCAGGTGTGTGTTACTTGTGTGTACCTGGGAGTGTGTTACTTGTGTGTTACTTGTGTGTACCTGGGAGTGTGTTACTTGTGTGTACCTGGGAGTGTGTTACTTGTGTGTTACTTGTGTGTACCTGGGAGTGTGTTACTTGTGTGTATCAGGTGTGTGTTACTTGTGTGTTACTTGTGTGTACCTGGGAGTGTGTTACTTGTGTGTATCAGGTGTGTGTTACTTGTGTGTACCTGGGAGTGTGTTACTTGTGTGTTACTTGTGTGTACCTGGGAGTGTGTTACTTGTGTGTACCTGGGAGTGTGTTACTTGTGTGTTACTTGTGTGTACCTGGGAATGTGTTACTTGTGTGTTACTTGTGTGTATCAGGTGTGTGTTACTTGTGTATTACTTGTGTGTTACTTGTGTGTTACTTGTGTGTACCTGGGAGTGTGTTACTTGTGTGTATCAGGTGTGTGTTACATGTGTGTACCTGGGAGTGTGTTACTTGTGTGTACCTGGGAGTGTGTTACTTGTGTGTTACTTGTGTGTACCTGGGAGTGTGTTACTTGTGTGTATCAGGTGTGTGTTACTTGTGTGTACCTGGGAGTGTGTTACTTGTGTGTATCAGGTGTGTGTTACTTGTGTGTACCTGGGAGTGTGTTACTTGTGTGTTACTTGTGTGTACCTGTGTGTGTGTTACTTGTGTGTACCTGGGAGTGTGTTACTTGTGTGTTACTTGTGTGTACCTGGGAGTGTGTTACTTGTGTGTTACTTGTGTGTACCTGGGAATGTGTTACTTGTGTGTTACTTGTGTGTTACTTGTGTGTATCAGGTGTGTGTTACTTGTGTATTACTTGTGTGTTACTTGTGTGTTACTTGTGTGTACCTGGGAGTGTGTTACTTGTGTGTCTCAGGTGTGTGTTACTTGTGTGTATCAGGTGTGTGTTACTTGTGTGTATCAGGTGTGTGTTACTTGTGTGTATCAGGTGTGTGTTACTTGTGTGTATCAGGAGTGTGTTACTTGTGTGTTACTTGTGTGTACCTGGGAGTGTGTTACTTGTGTGTTACTTGTGTGTATCAGGTGTGTGTTACTTGTGTGTTACTTGTGTGTTACTTGTGTGTACCTGGTGTGTGTTACTTGTGTGTATAAGGTGTGTGTTACTTGTGTGTATCAGGTGTGTGTTACTTGTGTGTATCAGGTGTGTGTTACTTGTGTGTATCAGGTGTGTGTTACTTGTGTGTACCTGGGAGTGTGTTACTTGTGTGTATCTGGTGTGTGTTACATGTGTGTACCTGGGAGTGTGTTACTTGTGTGTATCAGGTGTGTGTTACTTGTGTGTATCAGGTGTGTGTTACTTGTGTGTATCAGGTGTGTGTTACTTGTGTGTATCAGGTGTGTGTTACTTGTGCGTACCTGGGAGTGTGTTACTTGTGTGTATCAGGTGTGTGTTACTTGTGTGTACCTGGGAGTGTGTTACTTGTGTGTATCAGGTGTGTGTTACTTGTGTGTACCTGGGAGTGTGTTACTTGTGTGTATCAGGTGTGTGTTACTTGTGTGTACCTGGGAGTGTGTTACTTGTGTGTACCTGGGAGTGTGTTACTTGTGTGTATCAGGTGTGTGTTACTTGTGTGTTACTTGTGTGTACCTGGGAGTGTGTTACTTGTGTGTACCTGGGAGTGTGTTACTTGTGTGTATCAGGTGTGTGTTACTTGTGTGTATCAGGTGTGTGTTACTTGTGTGTTACTTGTGTGTACCTGGGAGTGTGTTACTTGTGTGTACCTGGGAGTGTGTTACTTGTGTGTATCAGGTGTGTGTTACTTGTGTGTACCTGGGAGTGTGTTACTTGTGTGTTACTTGTGTGTACCTGGGAGTGTGTTACTTGTGTGTACCTGGGAGTGTGTTACTTGTGTGTTACTTGTGTGTACCTGGGAGTGTGTTACTTGTGTGTATCAGGTGTGTGTTACTTGTGTGTTACTTGTGTGTACCTGGGAGTGTGTTACTTGTGTGTATCAGGTGTGTGTTACTTGTGTGTACCTGGGAGTGTGTTACTTGTGTGTTACTTGTGTGTACCTGGGAGTGTGTTACTTGTGTGTACCTGGGAGTGTGTTACTTGTGTGTTACTTGTGTGTACCTGGGAATGTGTTACTTGTGTGTTACTTGTGTGTATCAGGTGTGTGTTACTTGTGTATTACTTGTGTGTTACTTGTGTGTTACTTGTGTGTACCTGGGAGTGTGTTACTTGTGTGTATCAGGTGTGTGTTACATGTGTGTACCTGGGAGTGTGTTACTTGTGTGTATAAGGTGTGTGTTACTTGTGTGTATCAGGTGTGTGTTACTTGTGTGTATCAGGTGTGTGTTACTTGTGTGTATCAGGTGTGTGTTACTTGTGTGTACCTGGGAGTGTGTTACTTGTGTGTATCAGGTGTGTGTTACATGTGTGTACCTGGGAGTGTGTTACTTGTGTGTATCAGGTGTGTGTTACATTTGTGTACCTGGGAGTGTGTTACTTGTGTGTATAAGGTGTGTGTTACTTGTGTGTATCAGGTGTGTGTTACTTGTGTGTATCAGGTGTGTGTTACTTGTGTGTATCAGGTGTGTGTTACTTGTGTGTATCAGGTGTGTGTTACTTGTGTGTATCAGGTGTGTGTTACTTGTGCGTACCTGGGAGTGTGTTACTTGTGTGTATCAGGTGTGTGTTACTTGTGTGTTACTTGTGTGTATCAGGTGTGTGTTACTTGTGTGTATCAGGTGTGTGTTACTTGTGTGTATCAGGTGTGTGTTACTTGTGTGTACCTGGGAGTGTGTTACTTGTGTGTATCAGGTGTGTGTTACTTGTGTGTACCTGGGAGTGTGTTACTTGTGTGTATCAGGTGTGTGTTACTTGTGTGTTACTTGTGTGTACCTGGTGTGTGTTACATGTATGTATCAGGTGTGTGTTACTTGTGTGTCTCAGGTGTGTGTTACTTGTGTGTATCAGGTGTGTGTTACTTGTGTGTATAAGGTGTGTGTTACTTGTGTGTATCAGGTGTGTGTTACTTGTGTGTATCAGGTGTGTGTTACTTGTGTGTATCAGGTGTGTGTTACTTGTGTGTACCTGGGAGTGTGTTACTTGTGTGTATCAGGTGATTGTTACATGTGTGTACCTGGGAGTGTGTTACTTGTGTGTATAAGGTGTGTGTTACTTGTGTGTATCAGGTGTGTGTTACTTGTGTGTATCAGGTGTGTGTTACTTGTGTGTATCAGGTGTGTGTTACTTGTGTGTATCAGGTGTGTGTTACTTGTGCGTACCTGGGAGTGTGTTACTTGTGTGTATCAGGTGTGTGTTACTTGTGTGTACCTGGGAGTGTGTTACTTGTGTGTATCAGGTGTGTGTTACTTGTGTGTACCTGGGAGTGTGTTACTTGTGTGTACCTGGGAGTGTGTTACTTGTGTGTATCAGGTGTGTGTTACTTGTGTGTATCAGGTGTGTGTTACTTGTGTGTATCAGGAGTGTGTTACTTGTGTGTTACTTGTGTGTACCTGGGAGTGTGTTACTTGTGTGTTACTTGTGTGTTACTTGTGTGTATCAGGTGTGTGTTACTTGTGTGTTACTTGTGTGTACCTGGGAGTGTGTTACTTGTGTGTACCTGGGAGTGTGTTACTTGTGTGTATCAGGTGTGTGTTACTTGTGTGTACCTGGGAGTGTGTTACTTGTGTGTTACTTGTGTGTACCTGGGAGTGTGTTACTTGTGTGTATCAGGTGTGTGTTACTTGTGTGTTACTTGTGTGTACCTGGGAGTGTGTTACTTGTGTGTTACTTGTGTGTACCTGGGAGTGTGTTACTTGTGTGTATCAGGTGTGTGTTACTTGTGTGTACCTGGGAGTGTGTTACTTGTGTGTATCAGGTGTGTGTTACTTGTGTGTACCTGGGAGTGTGTTACTTGTGTGTTACTTGTGTGTACCTGTGTGTGTGTTACTTGTGTGTACCTGGGAGTGTGTTACTTGTGTGTTACTTGTGTGTACCTGGGAATGTGTTACTTGTGTGTTACTTGTGTGTATCAGGTGTGTGTTACTTGTGTATTACTTGTGTGTTACTTGTGTGTACCTGTGTGTGTGTTACTTGTGTGTTACTTGTGTGTACCTTTGTGTGTGTTACTTGTGTGTTACTTGTGTGTACCTGTGTGTGTGTTACTTGTGTGTACCTGGGAGTGTGTTACTTGTGTGTTACTTGTGTGTACCTGTGTGTGTGTTACTTGTGTGTACCTGGGAGTGTGTTACTTGTGTGTACCTGGGAATGTGTTACTTGTGTGTTACTTGTGTGTTACTTGTGTGTATCAGGTGCGTGTTACTTGTGTATTACTTGTGTGTTACTTGTGTGTACCTGGGAATGTGTTACTTGTGTGTTACTTGTGTGTATCAGGTGTGTGTTACTTGTGTATTACTTGTGTGTTACTTGTGTGTACCTGTGTGTGTGTTACTTGTGTGTTACTTGTGTGTACCTTTGTGTGTGTTACTTGTGTGTTACTTGTGTGTACCTGTGTGTGTGTTACTTGTGTGTACCTGGGAGTGTGTTACTTGTGTGTTACTTGTGTGTACCTGTGTGTGTGTTACTTGTGTGTACCTGGGAGTGTGTTACTTGTGTGTACCTGGGAATGTGTTACTTGTGTGTTACTTGTGTGTTACTTGTGTGTATCAGGTGCGTGTTACTTGTGTATTACTTGTGTGTTACTTGTGTGTACCTGGGAGTGTGTTACTTGTGTGTATCAGGTGTGTGTTACTTGTGTGTACCTGGGAGTGTGTTACTTGTGTGTTACTTGTGTGTTACTTGTGTGTACCTGGGAGTGTGTTACTTGTGTGTACCTGGGAGTGTGTTACTTGTGTGTTACTTGTGTGTTACTTGTGTGTACCTGGGAGTGTGTTACTTGTGTGTACCTGGGAGTGTGTTACTTGTGTGTTACTTGTGTGTTACTTGTGTGTATCAGGTGTGTGTTACTTGTGTATTACTTGTGTGTTACTTGTGTGTACCTGTGTGTGTTACTTGTGTGTATCAGGTGTGTGTTACTTGTGTATTACTTGTGTGTTACTTGTGTGTACCTGTGTGTGTGTTACTTGTGTATTACTTGTGTGTTACTTGTGTGTACCTGTGTGTGTGTTACTTGTGTGTATCAGGTGTGTGTTACTTGTGTATTACTTGTGTGTTACTTGTGTGTACCTGGGAGTGTGTTACTTGTGTGTACCTGGGACTGTGTTACTTGTGTGTTACTTGTGTGTATCAGGTGTGTGTTACTTGTGTGTTACTTGTGTGTTACTTGTGTGTACCTGGGAGTGTGTTACTTGTGTGTTACTTGTGTGTACCTGTGTGTGTGTTACTTGTGTGTACCTGGGAGTGTGTTACTTGTGTGTTACTTGTGTGTACCTGGGAGTGTGTTACTTGTGTGTTACTTGTGTGTTACTTGTGTGTATCAGGTGTGTGTTACTTGTGTGTACCTGTGTGTGTGTTACTTGTGTGTTACTTGTGTGTACCTGTGTGTGTGGTACTTGTGTGTTACTTGTGTGTACCTGTGTGTGTGTTACTTGTGTGTGACTTGTGTGTACCTGTGTGTGTGTTACTTGTGTGTACCTGGGAGTGTGTTACTTGTGTGTTACTTGTGTGTACCTGGGAGTGTGTTACTTGTGTGTTACTTGTGTGTATCAGGTGTGTGTTACTTGTGTGTACCTGGGAGTGTGTTACTTGTGTGTTACTTGTGTGTACCTGGGAGTGTGTTACTTGTGTGTTACTTGTGTGTTACTTGTGTGTATCAGGTGTGTGTTACTTGTGTGTACCTGTGTGTGTGTTACTTGTGTGTACCTGTGTGTGTGTTACTTGTGTGTTACTTGTGTGTATCTGTGTGTGTGTTACTTGTGTGTACCTGGGAGTGTGTTACTTGTGTGTACCTGGGAGTGTGTTACTTGTGTGTTACTTGTGTGTATCAGGTGTGTGTTACTTGTGTGTATCAGGTGTGTGTTACTTGTGTGTTACTTGTGTGTACCTGTGTGTGTGTTACTTGTGTGTTACTTGTGTGTTACTAATGTGTACCTGGGAGTGTGTTACTTGTGTGTACCTGGGAGTGTGTTACTTGTGTGTATCAGGTGTGTGTTACTTGTGTGTACCTG
The DNA here is from genome assembly GCF_026437365.1 of Eucyclogobius newberryi. Lineage (NCBI taxonomy): Eukaryota > Metazoa > Chordata > Actinopteri > Gobiiformes > Gobiidae > Eucyclogobius > Eucyclogobius newberryi. The sequence goes on from NW_027315963.1 coordinate 40,306, forward strand.
GGAGTGTGTTACTTGTGTGTTACTTGTGTGTACCTGGGAGTGTGTTACTTGTGTGTTACTTGTGTGTTACTTGTGTGTATCAGGTGTGTGTTACTTGTGTGTACCTGGGAGTGTGTTACTTGTGTGTATCAGGTGTGTGTTACTTGTGTGTTACTTGTGTGTACCTGTGTGTGTGTTACTTGTGTGTTACTTGTGTGTTACTTGTGTGTATCAGGTGTGTGTTACTTGTGTGTACCTGGGAGTGTGTTACTTGTGTGTACCTGGGAGTGTGTTACTTGTGTGTACCTGTGTGTGTGTTACTTGTGTGTGACTTGTGTGTACCTGTGTGTGTGTTACTTGTGTGTACCTGGGAGTGTGTTACTTGTGTGTTACTTGTGTGTACCTGGGAGTGTGTTACTTGTGTGTTACTTGTGTGTATCAGGTGTGTGTTACTTGTGTGTACCTGTGTGTGTGTTACTTGTGTGTACCTGTGTGTGTGTTACTTGTGTGTTACTTGTGTGTACCTGTGTGTGTGTTACTTGTGTGTACCTGGGAGTGTGTTACTTGTGTGTTACTTGTGTGTACCTGGGAGTGTGTTACTTGTGTGTTACTTGTGTGTATCAGGTGTGTGTTACTTGTGTGTACCTGGGAGTGTGTTACTTGTGTGTTACTTGTGTGTACCTGGGAGTGTGTTACTTGTGTGTTACTTGTGTGTTACTTGTGTGTATCAGGTGTGTGTTACTTGTGTGTACCTGTGTGTGTGTTACTTGTGTGTACCTGTGTGTGTGTTACTTGTGTGTTACTTGTGTGTACCTGTGTGTGTGTTACTTGTGTGTACCTGTGTGTGTGTTACTTGTGTGTTACTTGTGTGTACCTGTGTGTGTGTTACTTGTGTGTACCTGGGAGTGTGTTACTTGTGTGTTACTTGTGTGTATCAGGTGTGTGTTACTTGTGTGTTACTTGTGTGTACCTGTGTGTGTGTGTTACTTGTGTGTACCTGTGTGTGTGTTACTTGTGTGTACCTGTGTGTGTGTTACTTGTGTGTTACTTGTGTGTACCTGTGTGTGTGTTACTTGTGTGTACCTGTGTGTGTGTTACTTGTGTGTTACTTGTGTGTACCTGTGTGTGTGTTACTTGTGTGTACCTTTGTGTGTGTTACTTGTGTGTACCTGTGTGTGTGTTACTTGTGTGTACCTGTGTGTGTGTTACTTGTGTGTTACTTGTGTGTACCTGTGTGTGTGTTACTTGTGTGTACCTGGGAGTGTGTTACTTGTGTGTTACTTGTGTGTACCTGTGTGTGTGTTACTTGTGTGTATCAGGTGTGTGTTACTTGTGTGTATCAGGTGTGTGTTACTTGTGTGTACCTGGGAGTGTGTTACTTGTGTGTTACTTGTGTGTACCTGTGTGTGTGTTACTTGTGTGTACCTGTGTGTGTGTTACTTGTGTGTACCTGTGTGTGTGTTACTTGTGTGTTACTTGTGTGTACCTGTGTGTGTGTTACTTGTGTGTACCTGTGTGTGTGTTACTTGTGTGTTACTTGTGTGTACCTGTGTGTGTGTTACTTGTGTGTACCTGGGAGTGTGTTACTTGTGTGTTACTTGTGTGTATCAGGTGTGTGTTACTTGTATGTTACTTGTGTGTATCAGGTGTGTGTTACTTGTGTGTTACTTGTGTGTACCTGTGTGTGTGTGTTACTTGTGTGTACCTGTGTGTGTGTTACTTGTGTGTACCTGTGTGTGTGTTACTTGTGTGTTACTTGTGTGTACCTGTGTGTGTGTTACTTGTGTGTACCTGTGTGTGTGTTACTTGTGTGTTACTTGTGTGTACCTGTGTGTGTGTTACTTGTGTGTACCTTTGTGTGTGTTACTTGTGTGTACCTGTGTGTGTGTTACTTGTGTGTACCTGTGTGTGTGTTACTTGTGTGTTACTTGTGTGTACCTGTGTGTGTGTTACTTGTGTGTACCTGGGAGTGTGTTACTTGTGTGTTACTTGTGTGTACCTGTGTGTGTGTTACTTGTGTGTATCAGGTGTGTGTTACTTGTGTGTATCAGGTGTGTGTTACTTGTGTGTACCTGGGAGTGTGTTACTTGTGTGTTACTTGTGTGTACCTGTGTGTGTGTTACTTGTGTGTTACGTGTGTGTACCTGTGTGTGTGTTACTTGTGTGTACCTGGGAGTGTGTTACTTGTGTGTACCTGTGTGTGTGTTACTTGTGTGTACCTGTGTGTGTGTTACTTGTGTGTACCTGGGAGTGTGTTACTTGTGTGTTATTTGTGTGTACCTGTGTGTGTGTTACTTGTGTGTATCAGGTGTGTGTTACTTGTGTGTTACTTGTGTGTACCTGTGTGTGTGTTACTTGTGTGTACCTGGGAGTGTGTTACTTGTGTGTTACTTGTGTGTACCTGGGAGTGTGTTACTTGTGTGTTACTTGTGTGTACCTGTGTGTGTGTTACTTGTGTGTACCTGGGAGTGTGTTACTTGTGTGTTACTTGTGTGTACCTGGGAGTGTGTTACTTGTGTGTTACTTGTGTGTACCTGTGTGTGTGTTACTTGTGTGTACCTGGGAGTGTGTTACTTGTGTGTTACTTGTGTGTACCTGGGAGTGTGTTACTTGTGTGTTACTTGTGTGTACCTGTGTGTGTGTTACTTGTGTGTACCTGGGAGTGTGTTACTTGTGTGTTACTTGTGTGTACCTGGGAGTGTGTTACTTGTGTGTTACTTGTGTGTACCTGGGAGTGTGTTACTTGTGTGTTACTTGTGTGTACCTGTGTGTGTGTTACTTGTGTGTATCAGGTGTGTGTTACTTGTGTGTTACTTGTGTGTTACTTGTGTGTACCTGTGTGTGTGTTACTTGTGTGTATCAGGTGTGTGTTACTTGTGTGTTACTTGTGTGTTACTTGTGTGTACCTGGGAGTGTGTTACTTGTGTGTTACTTGTGTGTACCTGGGAGTGTGTTACTTGTGTGTTACTTGTGTGTACCTGGGAGTGTGTAGGAGAACCCTGGACTGATCCCAGAAAAGGTTCTGCTGGTGTAAGTCGTGGCCTGGAAACTTGGGAAACCTGAACAAAACAGAGACAATCAAACGTCAGAAGTGTTTTTCTTTTCTTTATCACAGAAGAACAAATACAGTGACAGAAAAACAAGACCAGAGTGAATCGACATCAATCTAAATCAGAAGAATCGACAAGACAAAAAAGGAGGAATCATGGCACACAAAACACAAAGAAAACGACCCATTTAGTCCAAAGTCTGTCAAATTTTTCCATTTGCCCAACCACAGAGTCCTGAGGCCCAACCAGAGTCCTGAGGCCCAACCAGAGTCCTGAGGCCCAACCAGAGTCCTGAGGCCCAACCAGAGTCCTGAGGCCCAACCAGAGTCCTGAGGCCCAACCACAGAGTCCTGAGGCCCAACCAGAGTCCTGAGGCCCAACCAGAGTCCTGAGGCCCAACCAGAGTCCTGAGGCCCAACCAGAGTCCTGAGGCCCAACCAGAGTCCTGAGGCCCAACCACAGAGTCCTGAGGCCCAACCAGAGTCCTGAGGCCCAACCAGAGTCCTGAGGCCCAACCACAGAGTCCTGAGGCCCAACCAGAGTCCTGAGGCCCAACCACAGAGTCCTGAGGCCCAACCACAGAGTCCTGAGGCCCAACCAGAGTCCTGAGGCCCAACCACAGAGTCCTGAGGCCCAACCAGAGTCCTGAGGCCCAACCACAGAGTCCTGAGGCCCAACCACAGAGTCCTGAGGCCCAACCACAGAGTCCTGAGGCCCAACCAGAGTCCTGAGGCCCAACCACAGAGTCCTGAGGCCCAACCAGAGTCCTGAGGCCCAACCAGAGGCCTGAGGCCCAACCACAGAGTCCTGAGGCCCAACCAGAGTCCTGAGGCCCAACCAGAGTCCTGAGGCCCAACCACAGAGTCCTGAGGCCCAACCAGAGTCCTGAGGCCCAACCACAGAGTCCTGAGGCCCAACCACAGAGTCCTGAGGCCCAACCAGAGTCCTGAGGCCCAACCACAGAGTCCTGAGGCCCAACCAGAGTCCTGAGGCCCAACCACAGAGTCCTGAGGCCCAACCACAGAGTCCTGAGGCCCAACCACAGAGTCCTGAGGCCCAACCACAGAGTCCTGAGGCCCAACCAGAGTCCTGAGGCCCAACCACAGAGTCCTGAGGCCCAACCAGAGTCCTGAGGCCCAACCAGAGGCCTGAGGCCCAACCACAGAGTCCTGAGGCCCAACCAGAGTCCCGAGGCCCAACCAGAGTCCTGAGGCCCAACCACAGAGTCCTGAGGCCCAACCAGAGTCCTGAGGCCCAACCACAGAGTCCTGAGGCCCAACCAGAGTCCTGAGGCCCAACCAGAGTCCTGAGGCCCAACCAGAGTCCTGAGGCCCAACCACAGAGTCCTGAGGCCCAACCACAGAGTCCTGAGGCCCAACCACAGAGTCCTGAGGCCCAACCAGAGTCCCGAGGCCCAACCAGAGTCCTGAGGCCCAACCAGAGTCCTGAGGCCCAACCAGAGTCCTGAGGCCCAACCACAGAGTCCTGAGGCCCAACCACAGAGTCCCAAGGCCCAACCAGAGTCCCGAGGCCCAACCACAGAGTCCTGAGGCCCAACCAGAGTCCTGAGGCCCAACCAGAGTCCTGAGGCCCAACCACAGAGTCCCGAGGCCCAACCAGAGTCCTGAGGCCCAACCAGAGTCCTGAGGCCCAACCAGAGTCCTGAGGCCCAACCACAGAGTCCTGAGGCCCAACCAGAGTCCTGAGGCCCAACCACAGAGTCCTGAGGCCCAACCACAGAGTCCTGAGGCCCAACCAGAGTCCTGAGGCCCAACCACAGAGTCCTGAGGCCCAACCAGAGTCCTGAGGCCCAACCACAGAGTCCTGAGGCCCAACCACAGAGTCCTGAGGCCCAACCACAGAGTCCTGAGGCCCAACCAGAGTCCTGAGGCCCAACCACAGAGTCCTGAGGCCCAACCAGAGTCCTGAGGCCCAACCAGAGGCCTGAGGCCCAACCACAGAGTCCTGAGGCCCAACCAGAGTCCTGAGGCCCAACCAGAGTCCTGAGGCCCAACCACAGAGTCCTGAGGCCCAACCAGAGTCCTGAGGCCCAACCACAGAGTCCTGAGGCCCAACCACAGAGTCCTGAGGCCCAACCAGAGTCCTGAGGCCCAACCACAGAGTCCTGAGGCCCAACCAGAGTCCTGAGGCCCAACCACAGAGTCCTGAGGCCCAACCACAGAGTCCTGAGGCCCAACCACAGAGTCCTGAGGCCCAACCACAGAGTCCTGAGGCCCAACCAGAGTCCTGAGGCCCAACCACAGAGTCCTGAGGCCCAACCAGAGTCCTGAGGCCCAACCAGAGGCCTGAGGCCCAACCACAGAGTCCCGAGGCCCAACCAGAGTCCCGAGGCCCAACCAGAGTCCTGAGGCCCAACCACAGAGTCCTGAGGCCCAACCAGAGTCCTGAGGCCCAACCACAGAGTCCTGAGGCCCAACCAGAGTCCTGAGGCCCAACCAGAGTCCTGAGGCCCAACCACAGAGTCCTGAGGCCCAACCACAGAGTCCTGAGGCCCAACCACAGAGTCCTGAGGCCCAACCAGAGTCCCGAGGCCCAACCAGAGTCCTGAGGCCCAACCAGAGTCCTGAGGCCCAACCAGAGTCCTGAGGCCCAACCACAGAGTCCTGAGGCCCAACCACAGAGTCCCAAGGCCCAACCAGAGTCCCGAGGCCCAACCACAGAGTCCTGAGGCCCAACCACAGAGTCCCGAGGCCCAACCAGAGTCCTGAGGCCCAACCAGAGTCCTGAGGCCCAACCACAGAGTCCCGAGGCCCAACCAGAGTCCTGAGGCCCAACCAGAGTCCTGAGGCCCAACCACAGAGTCCCGAGGCCCAATCAGAGTCCTGAGGCCCAACCAGAGTCCTGAGGCCCAACCAGAGTCCCGAGGCCCAACCAGAGTCCTGAGGCCCAACCAGAGTCCTGAGGCCCAACCACAGAGTCCCAAGGCCCAACCAGAGTCCTGAGGCCCAACCACAGAGTCCCGAGGCCCAACCAGAGTCCTGAGGCCCAACCAGAGTCCTGAGGCCCAACCACAGAGTCCCGAGGCCCAACCAGAGTCCTGAGGCCCAACCAGAGTCCCGAGGCCCAACCACAGAGTCCTGAGGCCCAACCACAGAGTCCCAAGGCCCAACCAGAGTCCTGAGGCCCAACCACAGAGTCCTGAGGCCCAACCACAGAGTCCCGAGGCCCAACCAGAGTCCTGAGGCCCAACCAGAGTCCTGAGGCCCAACCACAGAGTCCCGAGGCCCAACCAGAGTCCTGAGGCCCAACCAGAGTCCTGAGGCCCAACCACAGAGTCCCGAGGCCCAACCAGAGTCCTGAGGCCCAACCAGAGTCCTGAGGCCCAACCAGAGTCCCGAGGCCCAACCAGAGTCCTGAGGCCCAACCAGAGTCCTGAGGCCCAACCAGAGTCCTGAGGCCCAACCAGAGTCCTGAGGCCCAACCAGAGTCCTGAGGCCCAACCAGAGTCCTGAGGCCCAACCACAGAGTCCCAAGGCCCAACCAGAGTCCTGAGGCCCAACCACAGAGTCCCGAGGCCCAACCAGAGTCCTGAGGCCCAACCAGAGTCCTGAGGCCCAACCACAGAGTCCCGAGGCCCAACCAGAGTCCTGAGGCCCAACCAGAGTCCCGAGGCCCAACCAGAGTCCTGAGGCCCAACCAGAGTCCTGAGGCCCAACCACAGAGTCCCGAGGCCCAACCAGAGTCCTGAGGCCCAACCAGAGTCCTGAGGCCCAACCAGAGTCCCGAGGCCCAACCAGAGTCCTGAGGCCCAACCAGAGTCCTGAGGCCCAACCAGAGTCCTGAGGCCCAACCACAGAGTCCCAAGGCCCAACCAGAGTCCTGAGGCCCAACCACAGAGTCCCGAGGCCCAACCAGAGTCCTGAGGCCCAACCAGAGTCCTGAGGCCCAACCACAGAGTCCCGAGGCCCAACCAGAGTCCTGAGGCCCAACCAGAGTCCCGAGGCCCAACCACAGAGTCCTGAGGCCCAACCACAGAGTCCCAAGGCCCAACCAGAGTCCTGAGGCCCAACCACAGAGTCCTGAGGCCCAACCACAGAGTCCCGAGGCCCAACCAGAGTCCTGAGGCCCAACCAGAGTCCTGAGGCCCAACCACAGAGTCCCGAGGCCCAACCAGAGTCCTGAGGCCCAACCAGAGTCCTGAGGCCCAACCACAGAGTCCCGAGGCCCAACCAGAGTCCTGAGGCCCAACCAGAGTCCTGAGGCCCAACCAGAGTCCCGAGGCCCAACCAGAGTCCTGAGGCCCAACCAGAGTCCTGAGGCCCAACCAGAGTCCTGAGGCCCAACCAGAGTCCTGAGGCCCAACCACAGAGTCCCAAGGCCCAACCAGAGTCCTGAGGCCCAACCAGAGTCCTGAGGCCCAACCACAGAGTCCTGAGGCCCAACCAGAGTCCTGAGGCCCAACCACAGAGTCCCGAGGCCCAACCAGAGTCCTGAGGCCCAACCAGAGTCCCGAGGCCCAACCAGAGTCCTGAGGCCCAACCAGAGTCCTGAGGCCCAACCACAGAGTCCCGAGGCCCCGAGATGTCTTATGTTTTTCCTGGATTAGTTCAAGTCACTCCTCCAGTTTGGGGGTGTTTGGGGGTCACTCCTCCAGTTTGGGGGTCACTCCTCCAGTTTGGGGGTCACTCCTCCAGTTTGGGGGTGTTTGGGGGTCACTCCTCCAGTTTGGGGGTCACTCCTCCAGTTTGGGGGTCACTCCTCCAGTTTGGGGGTCACTACAGCTCCACTGACACCTTCAGGCGTCAGACCTTCTCCAGCTCCTCTCTGAGGCCTTGGGGTTTCTTTAGTTTCTCATGTTCCTTTTTCCGGATGTTTCCATCTCATGAACTACCACCACAGCTTTCCTCTGACCCTTGAGACCACCAGGGCTTTCCGCTGACCCTTGAGACCACCACAGCTTTCCGCTGACCCTTGAGACCACCACAGCTTTCCTCTGACCCTTGAGACCACCACAGCTTTCCTCTGACCCTTGAGACCACCACAGCTTTCCTCTGACCCTTGAGACCACCAGGGCTTTCCTCTGACCCTTGAGACCACCACTATGTCCAGTTGGTTCCATTCCCATGTGGTCTGTATCTGAAGTCCCAGAGGCCCTTGACTCAGTCTCCAGCTCGTGCTCCAGTGTCATCAAACGTTTTAAGGAACAGAAAGTTTAGTATTGATGTGTTCAAAATATTGATACGGCGAAATATCGTCACAGACTCGTATCAAGACTGAGTCACAGTATCGATACTGGGTGTCGTGTGTGTCGTGTGTGGTGTGTGTAGTGTGTGTAGTGTGTCGTGTGTAGTGTGTAGTGTGTGTAGTGTGTGGTGTGTGTAGTGTGTGTAGTGTGTCGTGTGTAGTGTGTAGTGTGTGTAGTGTGTGGTGTGTGTAGTGTGTGTAGTGTGTGTAGTGTGTGGTGTGTGTCGTGTGTGGTGTGTGTAGTGTGTCGTGTGTAGTGTGTAGTGTGTGTAGTGTGTGGTGTGTGTAGTGTGTGTAGTGTGTGTAGTGTGTGGTGTGTGTAGTGTGTGGTGTGTGTAGTGTGTAGTGTGTAGTGTGTGTAGTGTGTGTAGTGTGTAGTGTGTAGTGTGTGTAGTGTGTAGTGTGTGTAGTGTGTAGTGTGTGTAGTGTGTGTAGTGTGTGGTGTGTGTAGTGTGTAGTGTGTGTAGTGTGTGGTGTGTGTAGTGTGTAGTGTGTGTAGTGTGTGTAGTGTGTGGTGTGTGTAGTGTGTAGTGTGTGTAGTGTGTGGTGTGTCGTGTGTGGTGTGTGTAGTGTGTGGTGTGTGTAGTGTGTAGTGCGTCGTGTGTGTGGTGTGTGTAGTGTGTGGTGTGTGTAGTGTGTAGTGTGTGTAGTGTGTAGTGTGTAGTGTGTGTAGTGTGTGTAGTGTGTGGTGTGTGTAGTGTGTGTAGTGTGTAGTGTGTGGTGTGTGTAGTGTGTGGTGTGTGTAGTGTGTAGTGTGTGTAGTGTGTGGTGTGTGTAGTGTGTAGTGTGTGTAGTGTGTGTAGTGTGTGGTGTGTGTAGTGTGTGTAGTGTGTGGTGTGTGTGGTGTGTGGTGTGTGTAGTGTGTAGTGTGTGTAGTGTGTGGTGTGTCGTGTGTGGTGTGTGTAGTGTGTGGTGTGTGTAGTGTGTAGTGTGTGTAGTGTGTGTAGTGTGTGGTGTGTGTAGTGTGTGTAGTGTGTGGTGTGTGTGGTGTGTGGTGTGTGTAGTGTGTAGTGTGTGTAGTGTGTGGTGTGTAGTGTGTGGTGTGTGTAGTGTGTGGTGAGTGTAGTGTGTAGTGTGTGTAGTGTGTGGTGTGTAGTGTGTGGTGTGTGTAGTGTGTGGTGTGTGTAGTGTGTGTAGTGTGTAGTGTGTCGTGTGTGTTGTGTGTAGTGTGTGTAGTGTGTGGTGTGTCGTGTGTGGTGTGTGTAGTGTGTGGTGTGTGTAGTGTGTGTAGTGTGTAGTGTGTAGTGTGTAGTGTGTAGTGTGTGTAGTGTGTAGTGTGTGTAGTGTGTAGTGTGTGTAGTGTGTGTAGTGTGTAGTGTGTGTAGTGTGTAGTGTGTGTAGTGTGTAGTGTGTGTAGTGTGTAGTGTGTAGTGTGTGTAGTGTGTAGTGTGTGTAGTGTGTAGTGTGTGTAGTGTGTGTAGTGTGTAGTGTGTAGTGTGTAGTGTGTGTAGTGTGTAGTGTGTAGTGTGTAGTGTGTGTAGTGTGTAGTGTGTAGTGTGTAGTGTGTAGTGTGTGTAGTGTGTAGTGTGTGTAGTGTGTAGTGTGTGTAGTGTGTAGTGTGTAGTGTGTGTAGTGTGTAGTGTGTAGTGTGTAGTGTGTAGTGTGTGTAGTGTGTAGTGTGTGTAGTGTGTAGTGTGTAGTGTGTGGTGTGTGTAGTGTGTAGTGTGTAGTGTGTAGTGTGTAGTGTGTAGTGTGTGTAGTGTGTGTAGTGTGTAGTGTGTGTAGTGTGTAGTGTGTAGTGTGTAGTGTGTAGTGTGTAGTGTGTAGTGTGTGTAGTGTGTGTAGTGTGTAGTGTGTAGTGTGTGGTGTGTAGTGTGTGTAGTGTGTAGTGTGTAGTGTGTAGTGTGTGTAGTGTGTAGTGTGTAGTGTGTGTAGTGTGTGTAGTGTGTAGTGTGTAGTGTGTGGTGTGTAGTGTGTGGTGTGTAGTGTGTAGTGTGTAGTGTGTGTAGTGTGTAGTGTGTAGTGTGTAGTGTGTGTAGTGTGTAGTGTGTAGTGTGTAGTGTGTGTAGTGTGTAGTGTGTAGTGTGTGGTGTGTAGTGTGTGGTGTGTAGTGTGTGTAGTGTGTGTAGTGTGTAGTGTGTAGTGTGTGGTGTGTAGTGTGTGGTGTGTAGTGTGTGGTGTGTAGTGTGTGTAGTGTGTGTAGTGTGTAGTGTGTAGTGTGTGGTGTGTAGTGTGTGTAGTGTGTAGTGTGTGTAGTGTGTAGTGTGTAGTGTGTGTAGTGTGTGTAGTGTGTAGTGTGTAGTGTGTGGTGTGTAGTGTGTGGTGTGTAGTGTGTAGTGTGTAGTGTGTGTAGTGTGTAGTGTGTAGTGTGTAGTGTGTGTAGTGTGTAGTGTGTAGTGTGTAGTGTGTGTAGTGTGTAGTGTGTAGTGTGTAGTGTGTAGTGTGTAGTGTGTGGTGTGTGGTGTGTAGTGTGTGTAGTGTGTGTAGTGTGTAGTGTGTAGTGTGTGGTGTGTAGTGTGGTGTGTAGTGTGTAGTGTGTAGTGTGTAGTGTGTAGTGTGTGTAGTGTGTGTAGTGTGTAGTGTGTGGTGTGTAGTGTGTAGTGTGTAGTGTGTAGTGTGTAGTGTGTAGTGTGTAGTGTGTGGTGTGTAGTGTGTGGTGTGTAGTGTGTAGTGTGTAGTGTGTGGTGTGTGTGGTGTGTGGTGTGTAGTGTGTAGTGTGTAGTGTGTAGTGTGTGTAGTGTGTAGTGTGTGTAGTGTGTGTAGTGTGTAGTGTGTGGTGTGTAGTGTGTGGTGTGTGGTGTGTAGTGTGTGGTGTGTAGTGTGTAGTGTGTAGTGTGTAGTGTGTAGTGTGTAGTGTGTGGTGTGTGGTGTGTAGTGTGTAGTGTGTGGTGTGTAGTGTGTAGTGTGTAGTGTGTGGTGTGTGTAGTGTGTGGTGTGTAGTGTGTAGTGTGTAGTGTGTAGTGTGTGTAGTGTGTAGTGTGTGTAGTGTGTAGTGTGTGTAGTGTGTGTAGTGTGTAGTGTGTGGTGTGTAGTGTGTAGTGTGTAGTGTGTGTAGTGTGTGTGTAGTGTGTGAGTGTGTAGTGTGTAGTGTGTAGTGTGTAGTGTGTGTAGTGTGTGTAGTGTGTGTGTAGTGTGTAGTGTGTAGTGTGTAGTGTGTGTAGTGTGTAGTGTGTGTAGTGTGTAGTGTGTGTAGTGTGTGGTGTGTAGTGTGTAGTGTGTAGTGTGTAGTGTGTAGTGTGTAGTGTGTAGTGTGTGTAGTGTGTAGTGTGTGTAGTGTGTAGTGTGTAGTGTGTAGTGTGTAGTGTGTAGTGTGTGGTGTGTAGTGTGTGGTGTGTGGTGTGTAGTGTGTGTAGTGTGTGTAGTGTGTAGTGTGTGGTGTGTAGTGTGTAGTGTGTAGTGTGTAGTGTGTAGTGTGTAGTGTGTGTAGTGTGTAGTGTGTAGTGTGTAGTGTGTGTAGTGTGTAGTGTGTGGTGTGTAGTGTGTGGTGTGTAGTGTGTAGTGTGTAGTGTGTAGTGTGTGGTGTGTGGTGTGTGGTGTGTAGTGTGTAGTGTGTAGTGTGTGGTGTGTAGTGTGTAGTGTGTAGTGTGTGTAGTGTGTAGTGTGTAGTGTGTAGTGTGTAGTGTGTGTAGTGTGTGGTGTGTGTAGTGTGTAGTGTGTAGTGTGTGTAGTGTGTAGTGTGTAGTGTGTAGTGTGTAGTGTGTGGTGTGTGGTGTGTAGTGTGTAGTGTGTAGTGTGTGGTGTGTAGTGTGTAGTGTGTAGTGTGTGTAGTGTGTAGTGTGTAGTGTGTAGTGTGTAGTGTGTGTAGTGTGTGGTGTGTGGTGTGTAGTGTGTAGTGTGTAGTGTGTGTAGTGTGTGGTGTGTAGTGTGTAGTGTGTAGTGTGTGGTGTGTAGTGTGTAGTGTGTAGTGTGTGTAGTGTGTAGTGTGTAGTGTGTGTAGTGTGTAGTGTGTGGTGTGTAGTGTGTAGTGTGTAGTGTGTAGTGTGTAGTGTGTAGTGTGTGTAGTGTGTAGTGTGTGTAGTGTGTGTAGTGTGTGTAGTGTGTAGTGTGTGGTGTGTAGTGTGTAGTGTGTAGTGTGTAGTGTGTAGTGTGTAGTGTGTAGTGTGTAGTGTGTAGTGTGTAGTGTGTAGTGTGTAGTGTGTGTAGTGTGTAGTGTGTGTAGTGTGTGGTGTGTAGTGTGTAGTGTGTAGTGTGTAGTGTGTAGTGTGTAGTGTGTAGTGTGTAGTGTGTGTAGTGTGTAGTGTGTGTAGTGTGTAGTGTGTGTGGTGTGTAGTGTGTAGTGTGTAGTGTGTGTAGTGTGTAGTGTGTAGTGTGTGTAGTGTGTAGTGTGTGTAGTGTGTAGTGTGTGTAGTGTGTAGTGTGTAGTGTGTGTAGTGTGTAGTGTGTAGTGTGTAGTGTGTAGTGTGTAGTGTGTGGTGTGTAGTGTGTAGTGTGTAGTGTGTAGTGTGTAGTGTGTAGTGTGTAGTGTGTGTGGTGTGTAGTGTGTAGTGTGTAGTGTGTAGTGTGTGGTGTGTAGTGTGTAGTGTGTAGTGTGTAGTGTGTAGTGTGTAGTGTGTAGTGTGTGTAGTGTGTAGTGTGTGTAGTGTGTAGTGTGTGTAGTGTGTAGTGTGTAGTGTGTAGTGTGTAGTGTGTAGTGTGTAGTGTGTGTAGTGTGTGTAGTGTGTAGTGTGTAGTGTGTGGTGTGTAGTGTGTAGTGTGTAGTGTGTAGTGTGGTCCAGCAGGGGGCGCGGCAGGTTCACATTGTTTACCGAGCATCCCGAACATGAACGCGTCCGTCCCGTACGGCACCACTCTGGAGCGCCCCCTGGAGGAGGTCGGGGTCATGACCTCTTTGGGCTGTGCTTTCTTACATTCCACCTGAAAACAGGAAAGTACATTATTGTTATATTATATATACATTATTATTATATTCTATATACATTATTATATATATACATTATATATATATATACATTATTATTATTATATACTATATACATTACTATACATAATATATATACATCATTATACTACATATACATTATTATATATACATTATATATATTATTATTATATACATTATTATACATATTATATACATTATTATTATATTATATATACATTATTATTATAATATTATAAATACATTAGGCTGCCCCAAATAAATTGTCTGTTTGCTGTAACCCGAGTCAACATTTTTTAAGTGGCTCGGACGGTCGGTAAATTCTTATTTTTTTTACTTTGAAGGCAAAAAAAAAGATCCAAATTTTGCCCTTTTTTGAGTCGGAGTGACCACCAGGGGTCAGGGGTCAACAGTCCAGGGGTCAAACTTCAACAGTCCAGGGGTCAACAGTCCAGGGGTCAAACTTCAACAGTCCAGGGGTCAACAGTCCAGGGGTCAACAGTCCAGGGGTCAGAGGCTTCAACAGTCCAGGGGTCAGAGGCTTCAACAGTCCAGGGGTCAGAGGCTTCAACAGTCCAGGGGTCAGAGGCTTCAACAGTCCAGGGGTCAGAGGCTTCAACAGTCCAGGGGTCAGAGGCTTCAACAGTCCAGGGGTCAGAGGCTTCAACAGTCCAGGGGTCAGAGGCTTCAACAGTCCAGGGGTCAGAGGCTTCAACAGTCCAAGGGTCAGAGGCTTCAACAGTCCAGGGGTCAGAGGCTTCAACAGTCCAGGGGTCAGAGGCTTCAACAGTCCAGGGGTCAGAGGCTTCAAAATGAAGACGCACTTGTGCTGTGCCTTATCAGTCCTTTGAGATGAAAGTCAGCTTTACAAAAGAGACTAAAGTATTCCACACGGTGGTTCAGGAAAGACCGCTCGGTGAGTCGCTCAAATCATTAAAAAATAAAAGATTTTGACGTTTTTTCAACAAAATGCAGATATTTTTTTTTCAGTCGGCTAGTTTCATAGAGGGTCGGTCGGGTTACGGCAAACAGACATATTATTTTGCCTAGCCTCATATATATATATATATATATATATATATATATATATATATATTATGTATACATTATTATATATACATATACATATATTTTATATACATTATTATATATTATAAATACATTATTTGTATGATTCACTAGCAAGGACCACGCCCCCAGCCACGATGCAAAGTGCTGATTGGCAGGTGAGAAACATGAACACAAATGTACAGAAGTGGATTCTGGCGATGAGGTCTGAGGGCCCCGGGCCTCCATGAGGGCTGAGGGCCCCGGGCCTCCATGAGGTCTGAAGGCCCCCGGGCCTCCATGAGGGCTGAAAGCCTCCATGAGGGCTGAAGGCCCCCGGGCCTCCATGAGGGCTGAAAGCCTCCATGAGGGCTGAAGGCCCCCGGGCCTCCATGAGGGCTGAAAGCTTCCATGAGGGCTGAAGGCCCCCAGGCCTCGATGAGGGCTGAAGGCCCCCGGGCCTCCATGAGGGCTGAAAGCCTCCATGAGGGCTGAAGGCCCCCGGGCCTCCATGAGGGCTGAAAGCCTCCATGAGGGCTGAAGGCCCCCAGGCTTCCATGAGGGCTGAAGGCCCCCAGGCCTCCATGAGGGCTGAAGGCCCCCGGGCCTCCATGAGGGCTGAAAGCCTCCATGAGGGCTGAAGGCCCCCAGGGTTCCATGAGGGCTGAAGGCCCCCAGGCCTCGATGAGGGCTGAAGGCCCCCGGGCCTCCATGAGGGCTGAAAGCCTGAAGGCCCCCGGGCCTCCATGAGGGCTGAAGGCCCCCGGGCCTCCATGAGGGCTGAAGGCCCCCGGGCCTCCATGAGGGCTGAAAGCCTCCATGAGGGCTGAAGGCCCCCGGGCCTCCATGAGGGCTGAAAGCCTGAAGGCCCCCGGGCCTCCATGAGGGCTGAAGGCCCCCGGGCCTCCATGAGGGCTGAAGGCCCCCGGGCCTCCATGAGGGGGCCTCAGCCCTATAATCTTCATTTGTAAAACACTATAATCATCACTATTTGACATTTTCACTAGTGTTTTATGGAGTTATTGCTTTGTTTCCATGAATTTCTGTCTTTTTAAAAACATAAAAATATGAACCAGGAAACAACAAATTGAAACATGAAGTTAAGTAAAAACATTTAGACTTAAAGACGACGTGAAACGCACCATTTTACTGTTGAGCTCATGAAAGTGAATCTCACAGACTTTTTCCACCACGTCCTCATTTTCAAACGTCACAAAGCCAAAACCTGCAAGAAACAGGTCCTGGTTTAGTCCTGGTTTAGTCCTGGTTTAGTCCCGCTTTAGACCTGGTTTAGTCCTGGTTTAGTCCCGGTTTAGACCTGGTTTAGACCTGGTTTAGTCCCGCTTTAGACCTGGTTTAGACCTGGTTTAGTCCCGGTTTAGACCTGGTTTAGACCTGGTTTAGTCCCGCTTTAGACCTGGTTTAGTCCTGGTTTAGTCCCGGTTTAGTCCCGGTTTAGTCCCGCTTTAGACCTGGTTTAGTCCTGGTTGAGTCCTGGTTTAGTCCCGCTTTAGTCCTGGTTTAGTCCCGGTTTAGTCCCGCTTTAGTCCCGCTTTAGTCCCGGTTTAGTCCTGGTTTAGTCCTGGTTTAGTTCTGGTTTAGACCTGGTTTAGTCCTAGTTTAGTCCTGGTTTAGTCCTGGTTTAGTCCCGCTTTAGTCCCGCTTTAGACCTGGTTTAGTCCTGGTTTAGTCCTGGTTTAGTCCTGGTTTAGTCCTGGTTTAATCCACGTTTAGTCCTGGTTTAGACCTGGTTTAACCCTGGTTTAGTCTTGGTTTAGTCTTGGTTTAGTCCTGGTTTAGTCCTGGTTTAGTCCCGCTTTAGTCCCGCTTTAGTCCCGGTTTAGTCCTGGTTTAGTCCTGGTTTAGTCCTGGTTTAGTCCTGGTTTAGTCCTGGTTTAGTCCCGCTTTAGTCCCGCTTTAGTCCTGGTTTAGTCCCGCTTTAGACCTGGTTTAGTCCTGGTTTAGTCCTGGTTTAGACCTGGTTTAACCCTGGTTTAGTCCTGGTTTAGTCCTGGTTTAGTCCCGCTTTAGACCTGGTTTAGTTCTGGTTTAGTTCTGGTTTAGACCTGGTTTAACCCTGGTTTAGTCTTGGTTTAGTCCTGGTTTAGTCCTGGTTTAGTCCCGTTTTAGTCCCGCTTTAGTCCTGGTTTAGTCCTGGTTTAGTCCTGGTTTAGTCCCGCTTTAGACCTGGTTTAGTCCTGGTTGAGTCCTGGTTTAGTCCCGCTTTAGGCCTGGTTTAGTCCTGGTTTAGACCTGGTTTAACCCTGTTTAGTCCCGCTTTAGTCCCGGTTTAGACCCGGTTTAGTCCCGGTTTAGTCCCGGTTTAGTCCCGGTTTAGACCTGGTTTAGTCCCGCTTTAGTCCCGGTTTGGACCTGGTTTAGTCCTGGTTTAGTCCCGCTTTAGACCTGGTTTAGACCTGGTTTAGTCCCGCTTTAGTCCCGGTTTAGTCCTGGTTTAGTCCTGCTTTAGACCTGGTTTAGTCCTGGTTTAGTCCTGGTTTAGTCCTGGTTTAGTCCAGGTTTAGTCCTGGTTTAGTCCTGGTTTAGTCCTGGTTTAGTCCTGGTTTAGTCCTGGTTTAGTCCTGGTTTAATCCTGGTTTAGTCCAGGTTTAGTCCAGGTTTAGTCCTGGTTTAGTCCTGGTTTAGACCTGGTTTAGTCCTGGTTTAGTCCTGGTTTAGTCATGGTTTAGTCATGGTTTAGTCCTGGTTTAGTCCTGGTTTAGTCCCGGTTTAGTCCCGGTTTAGTCCAGGTTTAGTCCAGGTTTAGTCCAGGTTTAGTCCTGGTTTAGTCCTGGTTTAGTCCTGGTTTAGTCCAGGTTTAGTCCTGGTTTAGTCCTGGTTTAGTCCTGGTTTAGTCCTGGTTTAGTCCAGGTTTAGTCCTGGTTTAGTCCTGGTTTAGTCCTGGTTTAGTCCAGGTTTAGTCCTGGTTTAGTCCAGGTTTAGTCCAGGTTTAGTCCTGGTTTAGTCCTGGTTTAGTCCTGGTTTAGTCCTGGTTTAGTCCAGGTTTAGTCCTGGTTTAGTCCTGGTTTAGACCTGGTTTAGTCCTAGTTTAGTCCTGGTTTAGTCCTGGTTTAGTCCCGCTTTAGTCCCGCTTTAGACCTGGTTTAGTCCTGGTTTAGTCCTGGTTTAGTCCTGGTTTAGTCCTGGTTTAATCCACGTTTAGTCCTGGTTTAGACCTGGTTTAACCCTGGTTTAGTCTTGGTTTAGTCTTGGTTTAGTCCTGGTTTAGTCCTGGTTTAGTCCCGCTTTAGTCCCGCTTTAGTCCCGGTTTAGTCCTGGTTTAGTCCTGGTTTAGTCCTGGTTTAGTCCTGGTTTAGTCCTGGTTTAGTCCCGCTTTAGTCCCGCTTTAGTCCTGGTTTAGTCCCGCTTTAGACCTGGTTTAGTCCTGGTTTAGTCCTGGTTTAGACCTGGTTTAACCCTGGTTTAGTCCTGGTTTAGTCCTGGTTTAGTCCCGCTTTAGACCTGGTTTAGTTCTGGTTTAGTTCTGGTTTAGACCTGGTTTAACCCTGGTTTAGTCTTGGTTTAGTCCTGGTTTAGTCCTGGTTTAGTCCCGTTTTAGTCCCGCTTTAGTCCTGGTTTAGTCCTGGTTTAGTCCTGGTTTAGTCCCGCTTTAGACCTGGTTTAGTCCTGGTTGAGTCCTGGTTTAGTCCCGCTTTAGGCCTGGTTTAGTCCTGGTTTAGACCTGGTTTAACCCTGTTTAGTCCCGCTTTAGTCCCGGTTTAGACTCGGTTTAGTCCCGGTTTAGTCCCGGTTTAGTCCCGGTTTAGACCTGGTTTAGTCCCGCTTTAGTCCCGGTTTGGACCTGGTTTAGTCCTGGTTTAGTCCCGCTTTAGACCTGGTTTAGACCTGGTTTAGTCCCGCTTTAGTCCCGGTTTAGTCCTGGTTTAGTCCTGCTTTAGACCTGGTTTAGTCCTGGTTTAGTCCTGGTTTAGTCCTGGTTTAGTCCAGGTTTAGTCCTGGTTTAGTCCTGGTTTAGTCCTGGTTTAGTCCTGGTTTAGTCCTGGTTTAGTCCTGGTTTAATCCTGGTTTAGTCCAGGTTTAGTCCAGGTTTAGTCCTGGTTTAGTCCTGGTTTAGACCTGGTTTAGTCCTGGTTTAGTCCTGGTTTAGTCATGGTTTAGTCATGGTTTAGTCCTGGTTTAGTCCTGGTTTAGTCCCGGTTTAGTCCCGGTTTAGTCCAGGTTTAGTCCAGGTTTAGTCCAGGTTTAGTCCTGGTTTAGTCCTGGTTTAGTCCTGGTTTAGTCCAGGTTTAGTCCTGGTTTAGTCCTGGTTTAGTCCTGGTTTAGTCCTGGTTTAGTCCAGGTTTAGTCCTGGTTTAGTCCTGGTTTAGTCCTGGTTTAGTCCAGGTTTAGTCCTGGTTTAGTCCAGGTTTAGTCCAGGTTTAGTCCTGGTTTAGTCCTGGTTTAGTCCTGGTTTAGTCCTGGTTTAGTCCTGGTTTAGTCCAGGTTTAGTCCTGGTTTAGTCCTGGTTTAGTCCTGGTTTAGTCCTGGTTTAGTCCAGGTTTAGTCCTGGTTTAGACCTGGTTTAGACCTGGTTTAGTCCAGGTTTATTCCTGGTTTAGTCCTGGTTTAGTCCTGGTTTAGTCCTGCTTTAGTCCTGGTTTAGTCCTGGTTTAGTCCTGGTTTAGTCCTGGTTTAGTCCAGGTTTAGTCCTGGTTTAGTCCTGGTTTAGTCCTGGTTTAGTCCAGGTTTAGTCCAGGTTTAGTCCTGGTTTAGTCCTGGTTTAGTCCTGGTTTAGTCCAGGTTTAGTCCTGGTTTAGTCCTGGTTTAGTCCTGGTTTAGTCCTGCTTTAGTCCTGCTTTAGTCCTGGTTTAGTCCAGGTTTAGTCCTGGTTTAGTCCTGGTTTAGTCCTGGTTTAGTCCTGGTTTAGTCCTGCTTTAGTCCTGGTTTACACCTGGTTTACTCCTGGTTTAGTCCAGGTTTAGTCCTGGTTTAGTCCTGCTTTAGTCCTGGTTTACTCCTGGTTTAGTCCAGGTTTAGTCCTGGTTTAGTCCTGGTTTAGTCCTGCTTTAGTCCTGCTTTAGTCCTGCTTTAGTCCTGGTTTAGTCCCGGTTTAGTCCTGCTTTAGTCCTGCTTTAGTCCAGGTTTAGTCCTGGTTTAGTCCTGCTTTAGTCCTGCTTTAGTCCTGGTTTAGTCCCGGTTTAGTCCTGCTTTAGTCCTGCTTTAGTCCTGCTTTAGTCCCGCTTTAGTCCTGGTTTAGTCCCGGTTTAGTCCCGCTTTAGTCCCGCTTTAGTCCCGCTTTAGTCCTGCTTTAGTCCCGGTTTAGTCCTGCTTTAGTCCTGCTTTAGTCCTGCTTTAGTCCCGGTTTAGTCCCGCTTTAGTCCCGCTTTAGTCCCGGTTTAGTCCCGCTTTAGTCCCGCTTTAGTCCCGCTTTAGTCCCGGTTTAGTCCTGGTTTAGTCCTGCTTTAGTCCTGCTTTAGTCCTGCTTTAGTCCTGCTTTAGTCCCGGTTTAGTCCCGGTTTTGTCCTGCTTTAGTCCTGCTTTAGTCCTGCTTTAGTCCTGCTTTAGTCCTGGTTTAGACTTGGTTTAGTCCTGGTTTAGACCTGGTTTAGTCCTGCTTTAGTCCTGGTTTAGTCCTGCTTTAGTCCTGCTTTAGTCCTGGTTTAGTCCTGGTTTAGTCCTGGTTTAGTCCTGCTTTAGTCCTGGTTTAGTCCTGCTTTAGTCCTGCTTTAGTCCTGGTTTAGTCCTGGTTTAGTCCTGGTTTAGTCCTGCTTTAGTCCTGGTTTAGTCCTGCTTTAGTCCTGGTTTAGTCCTGGTTTAGTCCTGGTTTAGTCCTGCTTTAGTCCTGGTTTAGTCCTGCTTTAGACCTGCTTTAGTCCTGGTTTAGTCCTGGTTTAGTCCTGGTTTAGACCTGGTTTAGACCTGGTTTAGTCCTGGTTTAGACCTGGTTTAGTCCTGCTTTAGTCCTGGTTTAGACCTGGTTTAGTCCTGCTTTAGTCCTGGTTTAGTCCTGGTTTAGTCCTGGTTTAGACCTGGTTTAGTCCTGGTTTAGACCTGGTTTAGTCCTGGTTTAGTCCTGCTTTAGTCCTGGTTTAGTCCCGGTTTAGTCCTGCTTTAGTCCTGCTTTAGTCCTGGTTTAGTCCCGCTTTAGTCCCGCTTTAGTCCCGCTTTAGTCCCGGTTTAGTCCCGGTTTAGTCCCGGTTTAGTCCCGCTTTAGTCCCGCTTTAGTCCTGGTTTAGTCCAGGTTTAGTCCTGGTTTAGTCCTGGTTTAGTCCTGGTTTAGTCCTGGTTTAGACCTGGTTTAGTCCTGGTTTAGTCCTAGTTTAGTCCTGGTTTAGTCCTGGTTTAGTCCCGCTTTAGACCTGGTTTAGTCCTGGTTTAGTCCCGCTTTAGACCTGGTTTAGTCCTGGTTTAGTCCCGGTTTAGTCCCGGTTTAGTCCCGGTTTAGTCCCGCTTTAGTCCCGCTTTAGTCCCGCTTTAGTCCTGGTTTAGTCCTGGTTTAGTCCTGGTTTAGACCTGGTTTAGTCCCGCTTTAGACCTGGTTTAGTCCTAGTTTAGTCCTGGTTTAGTCCTGGTTTAGTCCCGCTTTAGTCCTGGTTTAGTCCCGCTTTAGACCTGGTTTAGTCCTGGTTTAGTCCTGGTTTAGTCCTGGTTTAGTCCTGGTTTAATCCACGTTTAGTCCTGGTTTAGTCCTGGTTTAGTCCTGGTTTAGTCCTGGTTTAGTCCTGGTTTAGTCCTGGTTTAATACACGTTTAGTCCTGGTTTAGTCCTGGTTTAGTCCCGCTTTAGTCCTGGTTAAGTCCTGGTTTAGTCCCGCTTTAGACCTGGTTTAGACCTGGTTTAGTCCCGCTTTAGACCTGGTTTAGTCCTGGTTTAGTCCTGGTTTAGTCCTGGTTTAGTCCTGGTTTAGTCCCGCTTTAGTCCCGCTTTAGTCCTGGTTTAGTCCTGGTTTAGTCCCGCTTTAGACCTGGTTTAGTCCTGGTTTAGACCTGGTTTAACCCTGGTTTAGTCCTGGTTTAGTCCTGGTTTAACCCTGGTTTAGTCTTGGTTTAGTCCTGGTTTAGTCCTGGTTTAGTCCCGTTTTAGTCCCGCTTTAGTCCTGGTTTAGTCCTGGTTTAGTCCCGCTTTAGACCTGGTTTAGTCCTGGTTTAGTCCTGGTTGAGTCCTGGTTTAGTCCCGCTTTAGACCTGGTTTAGACCTGGTTTAGGCCTGGTTTAGTCCTGGTTTAGACCTGGTTTAACCCTGTTTAGTCCCGCTTTAGTCCCGGTTTAGACCCGGTTTAGTCCCGGTTTAGTCCCGGTTTAGACCTGGTTTAGTCCCGCTTTAGTCCCGGTTTGGACCTGGTTTAGTCCTGGTTTAGTCCCGCTTTAGACCTGGTTTAGACCTGGTTTAGTCCCGCTTTAGACCTGGTTTAGTCCTGGTTTAGTCCCGGTTTAGTCCCGGTTTAGTCCCGCTTTAGACCTGGTTTAGACCTGGTTGAGTCCTGGTTTAGTCCCGCTTTAGTCCTGCTTTAGTCCCGGTTTAGTCCCGCTTTAGTCCCGCTTTAGTCCTGGTTTAGTCCTGGTTTAGTCCTGGTTTAGTCCTGCTTTAGACCTGGTTTAGTCCTAGTTTAGACCTGGTTTAGTCCTGGTTTAGACCTGGTTTAGTCCCGCTTTAGACCTGGTTTAGTCCTAGTTTAGTCCTGGTTTAGTCCCGCTTTAGTCCCGCTTTAGTCCTGGTTTAGTCCCGCTTTAGACCTGGTTTAGTCCTGGTTTAGTCCTGGTTTAGTCCTGGTTTAGTCCTGGTTTAGTCCTGGTTTAATCCACGTTTAGTCCTGGTTTAGTCCTGGTTTAGTCCTGGTTTAGTCCTGGTTTAGTCCCGCTTTAGTCCCGCTTTAGTCCTGGTTAAGTCCTGGTTTAGTCCCGCTTTAGACCTGGTTTAGTCCTGGTTTAGTCCTGGTTGAGTCCTGGTTTAGTCCCGCTTTAGACCTGGTTTAGTCCTGGTTTAGTCCTGGTTTAGTCCTGGTTTAGTCCTGGTTTAGTCCCGCTTTAGTCCCGCTTTAGTCCTGGTTTAGTCCTGGTTTAGTCCCGCTTTAGACCTGGTTTAGTCCTGGTTTAGTCCTGGTTGAGTCCTGGTTTAGTCCCGCTTTAGACCTGGTTTAGACCTGGTTTAGTCCCGCTTTAGACCTGGTTTAGTCCTGGTTTAGTCCTGGTTTAGACCTGGTTTAACCCTGGTTTAGTCCTGGTTTAGTCCTGGTTTAGTCCCGCTTTAGACCTGGTTTGGACCTGGTTTAGTCCCGCTTTAGACCTGGTTTAGTCCTGGTTTAGTCCTGGTTTAGTCCCGCTTTAGTCCCGCTTTAGTCCTGGTTAAGTCCTGGTTTAGTCCCGCTTTAGACCTGGTTTAGTCCTGGTTTAGTCCTGGTTGAGTCCTGGTTTAGTCCCGCTTTAGACCTGGTTTAGACCTGGTTTAGTCCTGGTTTAGTCCTGGTTTAGTCCTGGTTTAGTCCTGGTTTAGTCCTGGTTTAGTCCCGCTTTAGTCCCGCTTTAGTCCTGGTTTAGTCCTGGTTTAGTCCCGCTTTAGACCTGGTTTAGTCCTGGTTTAGTCCTGGTTGAGTCCTGGTTTAGTCCCGCTTTAGACCTGGTTTAGACCTGGTTTAGTCCCGCTTTAGACCTGGTTTAGTCCTGGTTTAGTCCTGGTTTAGACCTGGTTTAACCCTGGTTTAGTCCTGGTTTAGTCCTGGTTTAGTCCCGCTTTAGACCTGGTTTGGACCTGGTTTAGTCCCGCTTTAGACCTGGTTTAGTTCTGGTTTAGTCCTGGTTTAGACCTGGTTTAACACTGGTTTAGTCTTGGTTTAGTCCTGGTTTAGTCCTGGTTTAGTCCCGTTTTAGTCCCGCTTTAGTCCTGGTTTAGTCCTGGTTTAGTCCCGCTTTAGACCTGGTTTAGTCCTGGTTTAGTCCTGGTTGAGTCCTGGTTTAGTCCCGCTTTAGACCTGGTTTAGACCTGGTTTAGGCCTGGTTTAGTCCTGGTTTAGACCTGGTTTAACCCTGTTTAGTCCCGCTTTAGTCCCGGTTTAGACCTGGTTTAGTCCTGGTTTAGTCCTGGTTGAGTCCTGGTTTAGTCCCGGTTTAGACCTGGTTTAGTCCCGCTTTAGTCCCGGTTTGGACCTGGTTTAGTCCTGGTTTAGTCCCGGTTTAGTCCTGGTTTAGTCCTGCTTTAGACCTGGTTTAGTCCTGGTTTAGTCCTGGTTTAGTCCTGGTTTAGTCCAGGTTTAGTCCTGGTTTAGTACAGGTTTAGTCCTGGTTTAGTCCTGGTTTAGTCCTGGTTTAGTCCTGGTTTAGTCCTGGTTGAGTCCTGGTTTAGTCCCGCTTTAATCCTGGTTTAGTCCCGGTTTAGTCCCGCTTTAGTCCCGCTTTAGTCCCGCTTTAGTCCTGGTTTAGTCCTGGTTTAGTCCTGGTTTAGACCTGGTTTAGTCCCGCTTTAGACCTGGTTTAGTCCTAGTTTAGTCCTGGTTTAGTCCTGGTTTAGTCCCGCTTTAGTCCTGGTTTAGTCCCGCTTTAGACCTGGTTTAGTCCTGGTTTAGTCCTGGTTTAGTCCTGGTTTAGTCCTGGTTTAATCCACGTTTAGTCCTGGTTTAGTCCTGGTTTAGTCCTGGTTTAGTCCTGGTTTAGTCCTGGTTTAGTCCTGGTTTAGTCCTGGTTTAGTCCTGGTTTAGTCCCGCTTTAGTCCTGGTTAAGTCCTGGTTTAGTCCCGCTTTAGACCTGGTTTAGACCTGGTTTAGTCCCGCTTTAGACCTGGTTTAGTCCTGGTTTAGTCCTGGTTTAGTCCTGGTTTAGTCCTGGTTTAGTCCCGCTTTAGTCCCGCTTTAGTCCTGGTTTAGTCCTGGTTTAGTCCCGCTTTAGACCTGGTTTAGTCCTGGTTTAGACCTGGTTTAACCCTGGTTTAGTCCTGGTTTAGTCCTGGTTTAACCCTGGTTTAGTCTTGGTTTAGTCCTGGTTTAGTCCTGGTTTAGTCCCGTTTTAGTCCCGCTTTAGTCCTGGTTTAGTCCTGGTTTAGTCCCGCTTTAGACCTGGTTTAGTCCTGGTTTAGTCCTGGTTGAGTCCTGGTTTAGTCCCGCTTTAGACCTGGTTTAGACCTGGTTTAGGCCTGGTTTAGTCCTGGTTTAGACCTGGTTTAACCCTGTTTAGTCCCGCTTTAGTCCCGGTTTAGACCCGGTTTAGTCCCGGTTTAGTCCCGGTTTAGACCTGGTTTAGTCCCGCTTTAGTCCCGGTTTGGACCTGGTTTAGTCCTGGTTTAGTCCCGCTTTAGACCTGGTTTAGACCTGGTTTAGTCCCGCTTTAGTCCCGGTTTAGTCCTGGTTTAGTCCTGGTTTAGTCCTGCTTTAGACCTGGTTTAGTCCCGCTTTAGACCTGGTTTAGACCTGGTTTAGTCCCGCTTTAGACCTGGTTTAGTCCTGGTTTAGTCCCGGTTTAGTCCCGGTTTAGTCCCGCTTTAGACCTGGTTTAGACCTGGTTGAGTCCTGGTTTAGTCCCGCTTTAGTCCTGCTTTGGTCCCGGTTTAGTCCCGCTTTAGTCCCGCTTTAGTCCCGCTTTAGTCCTGGTTTAGTCCTGGTTTAGTCCTGGTTTAGACCTGGTTTAGTCCCGCTTTAGACCTGGTTTAGTCCTAGTTTAGTCCTGGTTTAGTCCCGCTTTAGTCCCGCTTTAGTCCTGGTTTAGTCCCGCTTTAGACCTGGTTTAGTCCTGGTTTAGTCCTGGTTTAGTCCTGGTTTAGTCCTGGTTTAGTACTGGTTTAGTCCTGGTTTAATCCACGTTTAGTCCTGGTTTAGTCCTGGTTTAGTCCTGGTTTAGTCCTGGTTTACACCTGGTTTAGTCCTAGTTTAGTCCTGGTTTAGTCCTGGTTTAGTCCCGCTTTAGTCCTGGTTTAGTCCTAGTTTAGTCCTGGTTTAGTCCTGGTTTAGTCCCGCTTTAGTCCCGCTTTAGTCCTGGTTAAGTCCTGGTTTAGTCCCGCTTTAGACCTGGTTTAGTCCTGGTTTAGTCCTGGTTGAGTCCTGGTTTAGTCCTGGTTTAGTCCCGCTTTAGTCCCGCTTTAGTCCTGGTTTAGTCCTGGTTTAGTCCCGCTTTAGACCTGGTTTAGACCTGGTTTAGTCCTGGTTTAGTCCTGGTTTAGTCCTGGTTTAGTCCTGGTTTAGTCCTGGTTTAGTCCCGCTTTAGTCCCGCTTTAGTCCTGGTTTAGTCCTGGTTTAGTCCCGCTTTAGACCTGGTTTAGTCCTGGTTTAGTCCTGGTTGAGTCCTGGTTTAGTCCCGCTTTAGACCTGGTTTAGACCTGGTTTAGTCCCGCTTTAGACCTGGTTTAGTCCTGGTTTAGTCCTGGTTTAGACCTGGTTTAACCCTGGTTTAGTCCTGGTTTAGTCCTCGTTTAGTCCCGCTTTAGACCTGGTTTGGACCTGGTTTAGTCCCGCTTTAGACCTGGTTTAGTTCTGGTTTAGTCCTGGTTTAGTCCTGGTTTAGTCCCGTTTTAGTCCCGCTTTAGTCCTGGTTTAGTCCTGGTTTAGTCCCGCTTTAGACCTGGTTTAGTCCTGGTTTAGTCCTGGTTGAGTCCTGGTTTAGTCCCGCTTTAGACCTGGTTTAGACCTGGTTTAGGCCTGGTTTAGTCCTGGTTTAGACCTGGTTTAACCCTGTTTAGTCCCGCTTTAGTCCCGGTTTAGACCTGGTTTAGTCCTGGTTTAGTCCTGGTTGAGTCCTGGTTTAGTCCCGGTTTAGACCTGGTTTAGTCCCGCTTTAGTCCCGGTTTGGACCTGGTTTAGTCCTGGTTTAGTCCCGGTTTAGTCCTGGTTTAGTCCTGCTTTAGACCTGGTTTAGTCCAGGTTTAGTCCTGGTTTAATCCTGGTTTAGTCCAGGTTTAGTCCTGGTTTAGTCCTGGTTTAGTCCTGGTTTAGTCCTGCTTTAGTCCCGGTTTAGACCCGGTTTAGTCCTGGTTTAGTCCCGGTTTAGTCCTGGTTTAGTCCTGGTTTAGTCCCGGTTTAGTCCCGGTTTAGACCCGGTTTAGTCCCGCTTTAGTCCCGGTTTAGTCCTGGTTTAGTCCTGGTTTAGTCCCGGTTTAGACCCGGTTTAGTCCTGGTTTAGTCCCGGTTTAGTCCTGGTTTAGTCCTGGTTTAGTCCCGTTTTAGTCCCGCTTTAGTCCTGGTTTAGTCCTGGTTTAGTCCTGGTTGAGTCCTGGTTTAGTCCTGGTTTAGACCTGGTTTAACCCTGTTTAGTCCCGCTTTAGTCCCGGTTTAGACCCGGTTTAGTCCTGGTTTAGTCCCGCTTTAGTCCTGGTTTAGTCCTGGTTTAGTCCCGGTTTAGTCCCGGTTTAGACCTGGTTTAGTCCCGCTTTAGTCCCGGTTTGGACATGGTTTAGTCCTGGTTTAGTCCCGGTTTAGTCCTGGTTTAGTCCTGATTTAGACCTGGTTTAGTCCTGGTTTAGTCCTGGTTTAGTCCAGGTTTAGTCCTGGTTTAGTACAGGTTTAGTCCTGGTTTAGTCCTGGTTTAGTCCTGGTTTAGTCCTGGTTTAGTCCAGGTTTAGTCCTGGTTTAATCCTGGTTTAGTCCAGGTTTAGTCCTGGTTTAGTCCTGGTTTAGTTCTGGTTTAGTCCTGGTTTAGACCTGGTTTAGTCCTGGTTTAGTCCTGGTTTAGTCCTGGTTTAGTCATGGTTTAGTCCTGGTTTAGTCCAGGTTTAGTCCTGTTTTAGACCTGGTTTAGTCCTGGTTTAGTCCTGGTTTAGTCCTGGTTTAGTCCTGCTTTAGTCCTGGTTTAGTCCTGCTTTAGTCCTGGTTTAGTCCTGGTTTAGTCCTGGTTTAGTCCTGGTTTAGTCCAGGTTTAGTCCTGGTTTAGTCCTGGTTTAGTCCAGGTTTAGTCCTGGTTTAGTCCTGGTTTAGTCCTGGTTTAGTCCTGGTTTAGTCCAGGTTTAGTCCTGGTTTAGTCCTGGTTTAGTCCAGGTTTAGTCCTGGTTTAGTCCTGCTTTAGTCCTGCTTTAGTCCTGCTTTAGTCCTGGTTTAGTCCAGGTTTAGTCCTGGTTTAGTCCTGGTTTAGTCCTGGTTTACACCTGGTTTACACCTGGTTTAGTCCTGGTTTAGTCCTGGTTTAGTCCTGCTTTAGTCCTGCTTTAGTCCTGCTTTAGTCCTGGTTTAGTCCCGGTTTAGTCCCGGTTTAGTCCCGCTTTAGTCCCGCTTTAGTCCCGCTTTAGTCCCGCTTTAGTCCCGCTTTAGTCCTGGTTTAGTCCTGGTTTAGTCCCGGTTTAGTCCTGCTTTAGTCCTGCTTTAGTCCTGCTTTAGTCCTGGTTTAGTCCCGGTTTAGTCCCGCTTTAGTCCCGCTTTAGTCCCGCTTTAGTCCCGCTTTAGTCCTGCTTTAGTCCCGGTTTAGTCCCGCTTTAGTCCCGCTTTAGTCCCGCTTTAGTCCCGCTTTAGTCCCGCTTTAGTCCCGCTTTAGTCCCGGTTTAGTCCTGGTTTAGTCCCGGTTTAGTCCTGCTTTAGTCCTGCTTTAGTCCTGCTTTAGTCCTGGTTTAGTCCCGGTTTAGTCCCGCTTTAGTCCCGCTTTAGTCCCGCTTTAGTCCCGCTTTAGTCCTGCTTTAGTCCCGGTTTAGTCCCGCTTTAGTCCCGCTTTAGTCCCGCTTTAGTCCCGCTTTAGTCCCGGTTTAGTCCCGCTTTAGTCCCGCTTTAGTCCCGGTTTAGTCCTGCTTTAGTCCTGCTTTAGTCCTGCTTTAGTCCTGCTTTAGTCCTGCTTTAGTCCTGGTTTAGTCCCGGTTTAGTCCTGCTTTAGTCCTGCTTTAGTCCTGCTTTAGTCCTGGTTTAGACTTGGTTTAGTCCTGGTTTAGACCTGGTTTAGTCCTGCTTTAGTCCTGGTTTAGTCCTGCTTTAGTCCTGCTTTAGTCCTGCTTTAGTCCTGGTTTAGTCCTGGTTTAGTCCTGCTTTAGTCCTGCTTTAGTCCTGGTTTAGTCCTGGTTTAGTCCTGCTTTAGTCCCGGTTTAGTCCTGCTTTAGTCCTGCTTTAGTCCTGCTTTAGTCCTGGTTTAGTCCTGGTTTAGTCCTGGTTTAGTCCTGCTTTAGTCCCGGTTTAGTCCTGCTTTAGTCCTGCTTTAGTCCTGCTTTAGTCCTGCTTTAGTCCTGGTTTAGTCCTGGTTTAGTCCTGGTTTAGACCTGGTTTAGTCCTGGTTTAGACCTGCTTTAGTCCTGCTTTAGTCCTGGTTTAGACCTGGTTTAGTCCTGCTTTAGTCCTGGTTTAGTCCTGGTTTAGTCCTGGTTTAGACCTGGTTTAGACCTGGTTTAGTCCTGGTTTAGTCCTGGTTTAGACCTGGTTTAGTCCTGGTTTAGTCCTGCTTTAGTCCTGGTTTAGTCCCGGTTTAGTCCCGCTTTAGTCCCGGTTTAGTCCCGGTTTAGTCCCGCTTTAGTCCCGCTTTAGTCCCGCTTTAGTCCCGGTTTAGTCCCGGTTTAGTCCCGCTTTAGTCCCGCTTTAGTCCCGCTTTAGTCCCGGTTTAGTCCTGCTTTAGTCCTGGTTTAGTCCAGGTTTAGTCCTGGTTTAGTCCTGGTTTAGTCCTGGTTTAGTCCTGGTTTAGTCCTGCTTTAGTCCTGGTTTAGTCCTGGTTTACTCCTGGTTTAGTCCAGGTTTAGTCCTGGTTTAGTCCTGCTTTAGTCCTGGTTTAGTCCAGGTTTAGTCCTGGTTTAGTCCTGGTTTAGTCCTGGTTTAGTCTTGGTTTAGTCCTGCTTTAGTCCTGGTTTACACCTGGTTTACTCCTGGTTTAGTCCAGGTTTAGTCCTGCTTTAGTCCCGCTTTAGTCCCGCTTTAGTCCCGGTTTAGTCCTGCTTTAGTCCTGGTTTAGTCCAGGTTTAGTCCTGGTTTAGTCCTGGTTTAGTCCTGGTTTAGTCCTGCTTTAGTCCTGGTTTAGTCCTGGTTTACTCCTGGTTTAGTCCAGGTTTACACCTGGTTTAGTCCTGGTTTAGTCCTGGTTCTAGTCCTGGTTTAGTCCTGGTTTAGTCCTGGTTTTGTCCTGGTTTAGACCTGGTTTAGACCTGGTTTAGACCTGGTGTAGACCTGGTTTAGTCCTGGTTTAGTCCTGGTTTAGTCCAGGTTTAGTCCTGGTTTAGACCTGGTTTAGTCCTGGTTTAGTCCTGGTTTAGTCCTGCTTTAGTCCTGGTTTAGTCCTGGTTTAGTCCTGGTTTAGACCTGGTTTAGACCTGGTTTAGTCCTGGTTTAGACCTGGTTTAGTCCTGGTTTAGTCCTGGTTTAGTCCTGGTTTAGTCCCGGTTTAGTCCCGCTTTAGTCCCGCTTTAGTCCCGGTTTAGTCCCGGTTTAGTCCCGGTTTAGTCCAGGTTTAGTCCTGGTTTAGTCCTGGTTTAGTCCTGGTTTAGTCCTGGTTTAGTCCAGGTTTAGTCCTGGTTTAGACCTGGTTTAGTCCAGGTTTAGTCCTGGTTTAGTCCTGGTTTAGTCCTGCTTTAGTCCTGCTTTAGTCCTGCTTTAGTCCTGGTTTAGTCCTGGTTTAGTCCTGGTTTAGTCCTGGTTTAGTCCAGGTTTAGTCCTGGTTTAGTCCTGGTTTAGTCCTGGTTTAGTCCTGGTTTAGACCTGGTTTAGTCCTGGTTTAGTCCTGGTTTAGTCCTGGTTTAGTCCTGCTTTAGTCCTGCTTTAGTCCTGGTTTAGTCCAGGTTTAGTCCTGGTTTAGTCCTGGTTTAGTCCTGCTTTAGTCCTGGTTTAGTCCTGGTTTAGTCCTGGTTTAGTCCTGGTTTAGTCCTGCTTTAGTCCAGGTTTAGTAATGGTTTAGTCCTGGTTTAGTCCTGCTTTAGTCCTGCTTTAGTCCTGCTTTAGTCCAGGTTTGGTCCTGGTTTAGTCCTGCTTTAGTCCTGCTTTAGTCCTGGTTTAGTCCCGGTTTAGTCCTGCTTTAGTCCTGCTTTAGTCCAGGTTTAGTCCTGGTTTAGTCCTGCTTTAGTCCTGCTTTAGTCCTGCTTTAGTCCAGGTTTAGTCCAGGTTTAGTCCTGGTTTAGTCCCGGTTTAGTCCCGCTTTAGTCCCGCTTTAGTCCCGCTTTAGTCCCGGTTTAGTCCTGCTTTAGTCCTGCTTTAGTCCTGCTTTAGTCCTGCTTTAGTCCTGCTTTAGTCCTGGTTTAGTCCCGGTTTAGTCCTGCTTTAGACCTGCTTTAGTCCTGGTTTAGTCCAGGTTTAGTCCAGGTTTAGTCCTGGTTTAGTCACGGTTTAGTCCTGCTTTAGTCCTGCTTTAGTCCTGCTTTAGTCCCGGTTTAGTCCCGGTTTAGTCCCGCTTTAGTCCCGCTTTAGTCCTGCTTTAGTCCCGCTTTAGTCCCGCTTTAGTCCCGCTTTAGTCCCGCTTTAGTCCTGGTTTAGTCCCGGTTTAGTCCCGCTTTAGTCCTGCTTTAGTCCTGGTTTAGTCCTGGTTTAGTCCTGCTTTAGTCCTGCTTTAGTCCTGCTTTAGTCCTGCTTTAGTCCTGGTTTAGTCCTGCTTTAGTCCTGCTTTAGTCCTGCTTTAGTCCTGCTTTAGTCCTGGTTTAGACTTGGTTTAGTCCTGGTTTAGACCTGGTTTAGTCCTGCTTTAGTCCTGGTTTAGTCCTGCTTTAGTCCTGCTTTAGTCCTGGTTTAGTCCTGCTTTAGTCCTGGTTTAGTCCTGCTTTAGTCCTGCTTTAGTCCTGGTTTAGTCCTGCTTTAGTCCTGGTTTACACCTGGTTTAGTCCTGCTTTAGTCCTGGTTTACACCTGGTTTACACCTGGTTTAGTCCAGGTTTAGTCCAGGTTTGGTCCTGGTTTAATCCTGCTTTAGTCCTGCTTTAGTCCTGCTTTAGTCCTGGTTTAGTCCCGGTTTAGTCCTGCTTTAGTCCTGCTTTAGTCCTGCTTTAGTCCTGCTTTAGTCCCGGTTTAGTCCTGCTTTAGTCCTGCTTTAGTCCTGCTTTAGTCCCGGTTTAGTCCCGCTTTAGTCCCGCTTTAGTCCCGCTTTAGTCCCGCTTTAGTCCCGCTTTAGTCCCGGTTTAGTCCCGGTTTAGTCCCGGTTTAGTCCCGCTTTAGTCCCGCTTTAGTCCCGCTTTAGTCCCGCTTTAGTCCCGCTTTAGTCCTGGTTTAGTCCAGGTTTAGTCCTGCTTTAGTCCTGCTTTAGTCCTGCTTTAGTCCCGGTTTAGTCCCGGTTTAGTCCTGCTTTAGTCCTGCTTTAGTCCCGGTTTAGTCCCGCTTTAGTCCCGCTTTAGTCCCGCTTTAGTCCCGCTTTAGTCCCGCTTTAGTCCTGCTTTAGTCCTGCTTTAGTCCTGCTTTAGTCCTGCTTTAGTCCTGCTTTAGTCCTGGTTTAGTCCTGGTTTAGACCTGGTTTAGTCCTGCTTTAGTCCTGGTTTAGTCCTGGTTTAGTCCTGCTTTAGTCCTGCTTTAGTCCTGCTTTAGTCCTGGTTTAGTCCTGCTTTAGTCCTGGTTTAGTCCTGGTTTAGTCCTGCTTTAGTCCTGGTTTAGTCCTGGTTTAGTCCTGGTTTAGTCCTGGTTTAGTCCAGGTTTAGACCTGGTTTAGTCCAGGTTTAGTCCTGGTTTAGTCCTGGTTTAGTCCTGGTTTAGTCCTGGTTTAGTCCAGGTTTAGTCCAGGTTTAGTCCTGGTTTAGTCCTGGTTTAGTCCAGGTTTAGTCCAGGTTTAGTCCTGGTTTAGTCCTGGTTTAGTCCTGGTTTAGTCCTGGTTTAGTCCTGGTTTAGTCCTGGTTTAGTCCTGCTTTAGTCCTGCTTTAGTCCTGGTTTAGTCCAGGTTTAGTCCTGGTTTAGTCCTGGTTTAGTCCTGGTTTAGTCCTGGTTTAGTCCTGGTTTACTCCTGGTTTAGTCCAGGTTTAGTCCTGGTTTAGTCCTGCTTTAGTCCTGGTTTAGTCCAGGTTTAGTCCTGGTTTAGTCCTGGTTTAGTCCTGGTTTAGTCCTGCTTTAGTCCAGGTTTAGTAATGGTTTAGTCCTGGTTTAGTCCTGCTTTAGTCCTGCTTTAGTCCAGGTTTGGTCCTGGTTTAGTCCTGCTTTAGTCCTGCTTTAGTCCTGGTTTAGTCCCGGTTTAGTCCTGCTTTAGTCCTGCTTTAGTCCAGGTTTAGTCCTGGTTTAGTCCTGCTTTAGTCCTGCTTTAGTCCTGCTTTAGTCCAGGTTTAGTCCAGGTTTAGTCCTGGTTTAGTCCCGGTTTAGTCCCGCTTTAGTCCCGCTTTAGTCCTGCTTTAGTCCTGGTTTAGTCCTGCTTTAGTCCTGCTTTAGTCCTGCTTTAGTCCTGGTTTAGTCCCGGTTTAGTCCTGCTTTAGACCTGCTTTAGTCCTGGTTTAGTCCAGGTTTAGTCCAGGTTTAGTCCTGGTTTAGTCCTGGTTTAGTCACGGTTTAGTCCCGGTTTAGTCCCGGTTTAGTCCTGCTTTAGTCCTGCTTTAGTCCTGCTTTAGTCCCGCTTTAGTCCCGCTTTAGTCCCGCTTTAGTCCCGCTTTAGTCCCGCTTTAGTCCTGGTTTAGTCCCGGTTTAGTCCTGCTTTAGTCCTGCTTTAGTCCTGGTTTAGTCCTGCTTTAGTCCTGCTTTAGTCCTGCTTTAGTCCTGGTTTAGTCCTGCTTTAGTCCTGCTTTAGTCCTGCTTTAGTCCTGCTTTAGTCCTGGTTTAGACTTGGTTTAGTCCTGGTTTAGACCTGGTTTAGTCCTGCTTTAGTCCTGGTTTAGTCCTGCTTTAGTCCTGCTTTAGTCCTGGTTTAGTCCTGCTTTAGTCCTGCTTTAGTCCTGGTTTAGTCCTGCTTTAGTCCCTGTTTAGTCCTGCTTTAGTCCTGGTTTACACCTGGTTTAGTCCTGCTTTAGTCCTGGTTTACACCTGGTTTACACCTGGTTTAGTCCAGGTTTAGTCCTGGTTTAGTCCTGCTTTAGTCCTGCTTTAGTCCTGCTTTAGTCCTGCTTTAGTCCAGGTTTGGTCCTGGTTTAATCCTGCTTTAGTCCTGCTTTAGTCCTGGTTTAGTCCCGGTTTAGTCCTGCTTTAGTCCTGCTTTAGTCCTGCTTTAGTCCTGGTTTAGTCCCGGTTTAGTCCTGCTTTAGTCCTGCTTTAGTCCTGCTTTAGTCCCGGTTTAGTCCCGCTTTAGTCCCGCTTTAGTCCCGCTTTAGTCCCGCTTTAGTCCCGCTTTAGTCCCGCTTTAGTCCCGGTTTAGTCCCGGTTTAGTCCCGGTTTAGTCCCGCTTTAGTCCCGCTTTAGTCCCGCTTTAGTCCTGGTTTAGTCCAGGTTTAGTCCTGGTTTAGTCACGGTTTAGTCCTGCTTTAGTCCTGCTTTAGACCTGCTTTAGTCCCGCTTTAGTCCCGCTTTAGTCCCGCTTTAGTCCTGCTTTAGTCCTGCTTTAGTCCTGCTTTAGTCCTGGTTTAGTCCTGCTTTAGTCCTGCTTTAGTCCTGCTTTAGTCCTGGTTTAGACTTGGTTTAGTCCTGGTTTAGACCTGGTTTAGTCCTGCTTTAGTCCTGGTTTAGTCCTGCTTTAGTCCTGGTTTAGTCCTGGTTTAGTCCTGCTTTAGTCCTGCTTTAGTCCTGCTTTAGTCCTGGTTTAGTCCTGCTTTAGTCCTGGTTTAGTCCTGGTTTAGTCCTGGTTTAGTCCTGGTTTAGTCCTGGTTTAGTCCTGGTTTAGACCTGGTTTAGACCTGGTTTAGTCCTGGTTTAGACCTGGTTTAGTCCTGCTTTAGTCCTGGTTTAGACCTGGTTTAGTCCTGGTTTAGTCCTGGTTTAGTCCTGGTTTAGACCTGGTTTAGACCTGGTTTAGTCCTGGTTTAGACCTGGTTTAGTCCTGGTTTAGACCTGGTTTAGTCCTGGTTTAGTCCTGGTTTAGTCCTGCTTTAGTCCTGGTTTAGTCCCGGTTTAGTCCCGCTTTAGTCCCGCTTTAGTCCCGGTTTAGTCCCGGTTTAGTCCCGCTTTAGTCCCGCTTTAGTCCCGGTTTAGTCCCGGTTTAGTCCTGGTTTAGACCTGGTTTAGACCTGGTTTAGTCCTGGTTTAGACCTGGTGTAGACCTGGTTTAGTCCTGGTTTAGTCCTGGTTTAGTCCTGCTTTAGTCCTGGTTTAGTCCTGGTTTAGTCCTGGTTTAGACCTGGTTTAGACCTGGTTTAGTCCTGGTTTAGACCTGGTTTAGTCCTGGTTTAGACCTGGTTTAGTCCTGGTTTAGTCCTGATTTAGTCCTGCTTTAGTCCTGGTTTAGACCTGGTTTAGACCTGGTTTAGTCCTGGTTTAGACCTGGTGTAGACCTGGTTTAGTCCTGGTTTAGTCCTGGTTTAGTCCTGCTTTAGTCCTGGTTTAGTCCTGGTTTAGTCCTGGTTTAGACCTGGTTTAGACCTGGTTTAGTCCTGGTTTAGACCTGGTTTAGTCCTGGTTTAGACCTGGTTTAGTCCTGGTTTAGTCCTGATTTAGTCCTGCTTTAGTCCTGGTTTAGTCCTGGTTTAGTCCTGGTTTAGACCTGGTTTAGACCTGGTTTAGTCCTGGTTTAGACCTGGTTTAGTCCTGGTTTAGTCCTGGTTTAGTCCTGCTTTAGTCCTGGTTTAGTCCCGGTTTAGTCCCGCTTTAGTCCCGCTTTAGTCCTGGTTTAGTCCCGGTTTAGTCCCGCTTTAGTCCCGCTTTAGTCCCGCTTTAGTCCCGGTTTAGTCCCGGTTTAGACCTGGTTTAGACCTGGTTTAGTCCTGGTGTAGACCTGGTTTAGTCCCGGTTTAGTCCCGGTTTAGTCCTGCTTTAGTCCTGCTTTAGTCCTGGTTTAGACCTGGTTTAGACCTGGTTTAGTCCTGGTTTAGTCCTGGTTTAGTCCTGGTTTAGTCCAGGTTTAGTCCTGGTTTAGTCCTGGTTTAGTCCTGGTTTAGACCTGGTTTAGTCCAGGTTTAGTCCTGCTTTAGTCCTGCTTTAGTCCTGGTTTAGTCCTGGTTTAGTCCTGGTTTAGTCCAGGTTTAGTCCTGGTTTAGTCCAGGTTTAGTCCTGGTTTAGTCCTGGTTTAGACCTGGTTTAGTCCTGGTTTAGTCCAGGTTTAGTCCTGGTTTTGTCCTGGTTTAGTCCTGGTTTAGTCCTGCTTTAGTCCTGGTTTAGTCCTGGTTTACTCCTGGTTTAGTCCAGGTTTAGTCCTGGTTTAGTCCTGCTTTAGTCCTGGTTTAGTCCAGGTTTAGTCCTGGTTTAGTCCTGGTTTAGTCCTGGTTTAGTCTTGGTTTAGTCCTGCTTTAGTCCTGGTTTACACCTGGTTTACACCTGGTTTAGTCCTGCTTTAGTCCTGGTTTACACCTGGTTTACACCTGGTTTAGTCCAGGTTTAGTCCTGCTTTAGTCCTGCTTTAGTCCTGGTTTAGTCCCGGTTTAGTCCTGCTTTAGTCCTGCTTTAGTCCAGGTTTAGTCCTGGTTTAGTCCTGCTTTAGTCCTGCTTTAGTCCTGCTTTAGTCCAGGTTTAGTCCTGGTTTAGTCCCGGTTTAGTCCCGCTTTAGTCCTGCTTTAGTCCTGCTTTAGTCCTGGTTTAGTCCCGGTTTGGTCCTGGTTTAGTCCTGCTTTAGTCCTGCTTTAGTCCTGGTTTAGTCCCGGTTTAGTCCCGCTTTAGTCCTGCTTTAGTCCAGGTTTAGTCCTGGTTTAGTCCTGCTTTAGTCCTGCTTTAGTCCTGCTTTAGTCCAGGTTTAGTCCTGGTTTAGTCCCGCTTTAGTCCCGCTTTAGTCCCGCTTTAGTCCTGGTTTAGTCCCGGTTTATTCCTGCTTTAGTCCTGCTTTAGTCCTGCTTTAGTCCTGCTTTAGTCCAGGTTTAGTCCTGGTTTAGTCCCGCTTTAGTCCCGCTTTAGTCCCGCTTTAGTCCCGCTTTAGTCCCGGTTTAGTCCCGGTTTAGTCCCGGTTTAGTCCCGGTTTAGTCCCGCTTTAGTCCCGCTTTAGTCCCGCTTTAGTCCCGGTTTAGTCCCGCTTTAGTCCCGCTTTAGTTCCGCTTTAGTCCCGCTTTAGTCCCGGTTTAG
Organism: Eucyclogobius newberryi; assembly: GCF_026437365.1. Lineage (NCBI taxonomy): Eukaryota > Metazoa > Chordata > Actinopteri > Gobiiformes > Gobiidae > Eucyclogobius > Eucyclogobius newberryi. The sequence goes on from NW_027315963.1 coordinate 76,231, forward strand.
TCCCGGTTTAGTCCTGCTTTAGTCCTGCTTTAGTCCTGGTTTAGTCCTGGTTTAGTCCTGCTTTAGTCCTGATTTAGTCCTGGTTTAGTCCCGGTTTAGTCCCGCTTTAGTCCCGCTTTAGTCCCGCTTTAGTCCCGCTTTAGTCCCGCTTTAGTCCCGGTTTAGACTTGGTTTAGTCCTGGTTTAGACCTGGTTTAGTCCTGCTTTAGTCCTGCTTTAGTCCTGCTTTAGTCCTGGTTTAGTCCTGCTTTAGTCCTGCTTTAGTCCTGGTTTAGTCCTGGTTTAGTCCTGGTTTAGTCCTGCTTTAGTCCTGCTTTAGTCCTGCTTTAGTCCAGGTTTAGTCCTGGTTTAGACCTGGTTTAGACCTGGTTTAGTCCTGGTTTAGACCTGGTTTAGTCCTGCTTTAGTCCTGGTTTAGTCCTGGTTTAGTCCTGGTTTAGACCTGGTTTAGACCTGGTTTAGTCCTGGTTTAGACCTGGTTTAGTCCTGCTTTAGTCCTGCTTTAGTCCTGCTTTAGTCCTGCTTTAGTCCCGCTTTAGTCCCGCTTTAGTCCCGGTTTAGTCCCGGTTTAGTCCCGGTTTAGTCCCGCTTTAGTCCCGCTTTAGTCCCGGTTTAGTCCTGCTTTAGTCCTGGTTTAGTCCTGGTTTAGTCCTGGTTTAGACCTGGTTTAGACCTGGTTTAGTCCTGGTTTAGACCTGGTTTAGACCTGGTTTAGACCTGGTTTAGTCCTGGTTTAGACCTGGTTTAGACCTGGTTTAGTCCTGGTTTAGTCCCGGTTTAGTCCCGGTTTAGTCCTGGTTTAGTCCTGGTTTAGACCTGGTTTAGACCTGGTTTAGTCCTGGTTTAGACCTGGTTTAGACCTGGTTTAGACCTGGTTTAGTCCTGGTTTAGACCTGGTTTAGTCCTGGTTTAGTCCTGATTTAGTCCTGCTTTAGTCCTGGTTTAGTCCTGGTTTAGTCCTGGTTTAGACCTGGTTTAGACCTGGTTTAGTCCTGGTTTAGACCTGGTTTAGTCCTGGTTTAGTCCTGGTTTAGTCCTGCTTTAGTCCTGGTTTAGTCCCGGTTTAGTCCCGCTTTAGTCCCGCTTTAGTCCTGGTTTAGTCCCGGTTTAGTCCCGCTTTAGTCCCGCTTTAGTCCCGGTTTAGTCCCGGTTTAGTCCTGGTTTAGACCTGGTTTAGACCTGGTTTAGTCCTGGTGTAGACCTGGTTTAGTCCCGGTTTAGTCCCGGTTTAGACCTGGTTTAGTCCTGGTTTAGACCTGGTTTAGACCTGGTTTAGTCCTGGTTTAGTCCAGGTTTAGTCCTGCTTTAGTCCTGGTTTAGACCTGGTTTAGACCTGGTTTAGTCCTGGTTTAGTCCTGGTTTAGTCCTGGTTTAGTCCAGGTTTAGTCCTGGTTTAGTCCTGGTTTAGACCTGGTTTAGTCCAGGTTTAGTCCTGCTTTAGTCCTGCTTTAGTCCTGGTTTAGTCCTGGTTTAGTCCTGGTTTAGTCCTGGTTTAGTCCAGGTTTAGTCCTGGTTTAGTCCTGGTTTAGTCCAGGTTTAGTCCTGGTTTTGTCCTGGTTTAGTCCTGGTTTAGTCCTGCTTTAGTCCTGGTTTAGTCCTGGTTTACTCCTGGTTTAGTCCAGGTTTAGTCCTGGTTTAGTCCTGCTTTAGTCCTGGTTTAGTCCAGGTTTAGTCCTGGTTTAGTCCTGGTTTAGTCCTGGTTTAGTCTTGGTTTAGTCCTGCTTTAGTCCTGGTTTACACCTGGTTTACTCCTGGTTTAGTCCTGCTTTAGTCCTGGTTTACACCTGGTTTACACCTGGTTTAGTCCAGGTTTAGTCCTGCTTTAGTCCTGCTTTAGTCCTGCTTTAGTCCAGGTTTGGTCCTGGTTTAGTCCTGCTTTAGTCCTGCTTTAGTCCTGGTTTAGTCCCGGTTTAGTCCTGCTTTAGTCCTGCTTTAGTCCAGGTTTAGTCCTGGTTTAGTCCTGCTTTAGTCCTGCTTTAGTCCTGCTTTAGTCCAGGTTTAGTCCTGGTTTAGTCCCGGTTTAGTCCCGCTTTAGTCCTGCTTTAGTCCTGCTTTAGTCCTGGTTTAGTCCCGGTTTGGTCCTGGTTTAGTCCTGCTTTAGTCCTGCTTTAGTCCTGGTTTAGTCCCGGTTTAGTCCCGCTTTAGTCCCGCTTTAGTCCAGGTTTAGTCCTGGTTTAGTCCTGCTTTAGTCCTGCTTTAGTCCTGCTTTAGTCCAGGTTTAGTCCTGGTTTAGTCCCGCTTTAGTCCCGCTTTAGTCCCGCTTTAGTCCCGCTTTAGTCCTGGTTTAGTCCCGGTTTAGTCCTGCTTTAGTCCTGCTTTAGTCCTGCTTTAGTCCTGCTTTAGTCCAGGTTTAGTCCTGGTTTAGTCCCGCTTTAGTCCCGCTTTAGTCCCGCTTTAGTCCCGCTTTAGTCCCGGTTTAGTCCCGGTTTAGTCCCGCTTTAGTCCCGCTTTAGTCCCGGTTTAGTCCCGCTTTAGTCCCGCTTTAGTCCCGCTTTAGTCCCGCTTTAGTCCCGGTTTAGTCCCGGTTTAGTCCCGCTTTAGTCCTGCTTTAGTCCTGGTTTAGTCCTGGTTTAGTCCTGCTTTAGTCCTGCTTTAGTCCTGATTTAGTCCTGGTTTAGTCCCGGTTTAGTCCCGCTTTAGTCCCGCTTTAGTCCCGCTTTAGTCCTGCTTTAGTCCTGCTTTAGACTTGGTTTAGTCCTGGTTTAGACCTGGTTTAGTCCTGCTTTAGTCCTGCTTTAGTCCTGCTTTAGTCCTGGTTTAGTCCTGCTTTAGTCCTGGTTTAGTCCTGGTTTAGTCCTGGTTTAGTCCTGCTTTAGTCCTGCTTTAGTCCTGGTTTAGTCCTGGTTTAGTCCTGGTTTAGACCTGGTTTAGACCTGGTTTAGTCCTGGTTTAGACCTGGTTTAGTCCTGCTTTAGTCCTGGTTTAGTCCTGGTTTAGTCCTGGTTTAGACCTGGTTTAGACCTGGTTTAGTCCTGGTTTAGACCTGGTTTAGTCCTGCTTTAGTCCTGCTTTAGTCCCGCTTTAGTCCCGCTTTAGTCCCGCTTTAGTCCCGCTTTAGTCCCGGTTTAGTCCCGGTTTAGTCCCGGTTTAGTCCCGCTTTAGTCCCGCTTTAGTCCTGGTTTAGTCCTGCTTTAGTCCTGGTTTAGTCCTGGTTTAGTCCTGGTTTAGACCTGGTTTAGACCTGGTTTAGTCCTGGTTTAGACCTGGTTTAGACCTGGTTTAGACCTGGTTTAGTCCTGGTTTAGACCTGGTTTAGACCTGGTTTAGTCCTGGTTTAGTCCCGGTTTAGTCCCGGTTTAGTCCTGGTTTAGTCCTGGTTTAGACCTGGTTTAGACCTGGTTTAGTCCTGGTTTAGACCTGGTTTAGACCTGGTTTAGACCTGGTTTAGTCCTGGTTTAGACCTGGTTTAGACCTGGTTTAGTCCTGGTTTAGTCCCGCTTTAGACCTGGTTTAGTCCTGGTTGAGTCCTGGTTTAGTCCCGCTTTAGTCCTGGTTTAGTCCCGGTTTAGTCCCGCTTTAGTCCCGCTTTAGTCCCGGTTTAGTCCTGGTTTAGTCCTGGTTTAGTCCTGGTTTAGACCTGGTTTAGTCCCGCTTTAGACCTGGTTTAGTCCTAGTTTAGTCCTGGTTTAGTCCTGGTTTAGTCCCGCTTTAGTCCCGCTTTAGTCCTGGTTTAGTCCCGCTTTAGACCTGGTTTAGTCCTGGTTTAGTCCTGGTTTAGTCCTGGTTTAATCCACGTTTAGTCTTGGTTTAGTCTTGGTTTAGTCCTGGTTTAGTCCTGGTTTAGTCCCGCTTTAGTCCCGCTTTAGTCCTGGTTTAGTCCTGGTTTAGTCCCGCTTTAGACCTGGTTTAGTCCTGGTTTAGTCCTGGTTGAGTCCTGGTTTAGTCCCGCTTTAGACCTGGTTTAGTCCTGGTTTAGTCCTGGTTTAGTCCTGGTTTAGTCCTGGTTTAGTCCCGCTTTAGTCCCGCTTTAGTCCTGGTTTAGTCCTGGTTTAGTCCCGCTTTAGACCTGGTTTAGTCCTGGTTTAGTCCTGGTTGAGTCCTGGTTTAGTCCCGCTTTAGACCTGGTTTAGACCTGGTTTAGTCCCGCTTTAGACCTGGTTTAGTCCTGGTTTAGTCCTGGTTTAGACCTGGTTTAACCCTGGTTTAGTCCTGGTTTAGTCCTGGTTTAGTCCCGCTTTAGACCTGGTTTGGACCTGGTTTAGTCCCGCTTTAGACCTGGTTTAGTTCTGGTTTAGTCCTGGTTTAGACCTGGTTTAACCCTGGTTTAGTCTTGGTTTAGTCCTGGTTTAGTCCTGGTTTAGTCCCGTTTTAGTCCCGCTTTAGTCCTGGTTTAGTCCTGGTTTAGTCCCGCTTTAGACCTGGTTTAGTCCTGGTTTAGTCCTGGTTGAGTCCTGGTTTAGTCCCGCTTTAGACCTGGTTTAGACCTGGTTTAGGCCTGGTTTAGTCCTGCTTTAGACCTGGTTTAGACCTGGTTTAGGCCCGGTTTAGTCCCGGTTTAGTCCCGGTTAAGACCTGGTTTAGTCCCGGTTTGGACCTGGTTTAGTCCTGGTTTAGTCCCGCTTTAGACCTGGTTTAGACCTGGTTTAGTCCTGGTTTAGTCCTGGTTTAGTCCAGGTTTAGTCCTGGTTTAGTCCTGGTTTAGTCCTGGTTTAGTCCCGTTTAGACCTGGTTTAGACCTGCTTTAGTCCCGGTTTAGTCCTGCTTTAGACCTGGTTTAGTCCTGGTTTAGTCCTGGTTTAGTCCTGGTTTAGTCCAGGTTTAGTCCTGGTTTAGTCCTGGTTTAGTACAGGTTTAGTCCTGGTTTAGTCCTGGTTTAGTCCAGGTTTAGTCCAGGTTTAGTCCTGGTTTAGTCCAGGTTTAGTCCTGGTTTAGTCCAGGTTTAGTCCAGGTTTAGTCCTGGTTTAGTCCTGGTTTAGTCCTGGTTTAGACCTGGTTTAGTCCTGGTTTAGTCCAGGTTTAGTCCTGGTTTAGTCCTGGTTTAGACCTGGTTTAGACCTGGTTTAGTCCTGGTTTAGACCTGGTTTAGTCCTGGTTTAGTCCTGGTTTAGACCTGGTTTAGTCCTGGTTTAGTCCTGGTTTAGTCCTGGTTTAGTCCAGGTTTAGTCCAGGTTTAGTCCTGGTTTAGTCCTGGTTTAGACCTGGTTTAGACCTGGTTTTGACCTGGTTTAGTCCTGGTTTAGTCCTGGTTTAGTCCTGGTTTAGTCCTGGTTTAGACCTGGTTTAGTCCTGGTTTAGTCCTGGTTTAGTCCTGGTTTAGTCCTGGTTTAGTCCTGCTTTAGTCCTGGTTTAGACCTGGTTTAGTCCTGGTTTAGTCCTGCTTTAGTCCTGGTTTAGTCCTGGTTTAGTCCTGGTTTAGTCCTGCTTTAGTCCTGGTTTAGACCTGGTTTAGTCCTGGTTTAGTCCTGCTTTAGTCCTGGTTTAGTCCTGGTTTAGTCCCGGTTTAGACCTGGTTTAGACCTGGTTTAGTCCCGCTTTAGACCTGGTTTAGTCCTGGTTTAGTCCCGGTTTAGTCCCGGTTTAGTCCCGCTTTAGACCTGGTTTAGTCCTGGTTGAGTCCTGGTTTAGTCCCGCTTTAGTCCTGGTTTAGTCCCGGTTTAGTCCCGCTTTAGTCCCGCTTTAGTCCCGCTTTAGTCCTGGTTTAGTCCTGGTTTAGTCCTGGTTTAGACCTGGTTTAGTCCCGCTTTAGACCTGGTTTAGTCCTAGTTTAGTCCTGGTTTAGTCCTGGTTTAGTCCCGCTTTAGTCCCGCTTTAGTCCTGGTTTAGTCCCGCTTTAGACCTGGTTTAGTCCTGGTTTAGTCCTGGTTTAGTCCTGGTTTAGTCCTGGTTTAATCTTCGTTTAGTCCTGGTTTAGTCCTGGTTTAGTCCTGCTTTAGTCCCGCTTTAGTCCTGGTTTAGACCTGGTTTAACCCTGGTTTAGTCTTGGTTTAGTCTTGGTTTAGTCCTGGTTTAGTCCTGGTTTAGTCCCGCTTTAGTCCCGCTTTAGTCCTGGTTTAGTCCTGGTTTAGTCCTGGTTTAGTCCTGGTTTAGTCCCGCTTTAGTCCTGGTTTAGTCCTGGTTTAGTCCCGCTTTAGACCTGGTTTAGTTCTGGTTTAGTCCTGGTTGAGTCCTGGTTTAGTCCCGCTTTAGACCTGGTTTAGACCTGGTTTAGTCCTGGTTTAGTCCTGGTTTAGACCTGGTTTAACCCTGGTTTAGTCCTGGTTTAGTCCCGCTTTAGACCTGGTTTAGAACTGGTTTAGTCCCGCTTTAGACCTGGTTTAGTTCTGGTTTAGTCCTGGTTTAACCCTGGTTTAGTCTTGGTTTAGTCCTGGTTTAGTCCTGGTTTAGTCCTGGTTTAGACCTGGTTTAGTCCAGGTTTAGTCCTGGTTTAGTCCTGGTTTAGTCCTGGTTTAGACCTGGTTTAGTCCTGGTTTAGTCCTGGTTTAGACCTGGTTTAGTCCTGGTTTAGTCCTGGTTTAATCCTGGTTTAGTCCAGGTTTAGACCTGGTTTAGTCCTGGTTTAGACCTGGTTTAACCCTGGTTTAGTCCTGGTTTAGTCCTGGTTTAGTCCCGCTTTAGACCTGGTTTAGTCCTGGTTTAGTCCTGGTTTAGTCCTGGTTTAGTCCCGCTTTAGTCCTGGTTTAGTCCTGGTTTAGTCCCGCTTTAGACCTGGTTTAATCCTGGTTTAGTCCTGGTTGAGTCCTGGTTTAGTCCCGCTTTAGACCTGGTTTAGACCTGGTTTAGTCCCGCTTTAGACCTGGTTTAGTCCTGGTTTAGTCCTGGTTTAGACCTGGTTTAACCCTGGTTTAGTCCTGGTTTAGTCCTGGTTTAGTCCCGCTTTAGACCTGGTTTAGTTCTGGTTTAGTCCTGGTTTAACCCTGGTTTAGTCTTGGTTTAGTCCTGGTTTAGTCCAGGTTTAGTCCTGGTTTAGTCCTGGTTTAGTCCTGGTTTAGACCTGGTTTAGTCCTGGTTTAGTCCTGGTTTAGACCTGGTTTAGTCCTGGTTTAGTCCTGGTTTAATCCTGGTTTAGTCCAGGTTTAGACCTGGTTTAGTCCTGGTTTAGACCTGGTTTAACCCTGGTTTAGTCCTGGTTTAGACCTGGTTTAGTCCAGGTTTAGTCCTGGTTTAGTCCTGGTTTAGTCCTGGTTTAGACCTGGTTTAGTCCTGGTTTAGTCCTGGTTTAGACCTGGTTTAGTCCTGGTTTAGTCCTGGTTTAATCCTGGTTTAGTCCAGGTTTAGACCTGGTTTAGTCCTGGTTTAGACCTGGTTTAACCCTGGTTTAGTCCTGGTTTAGTCCTGGTTTAGTCCCGCTTTAGACCTGGTTTAGTCCTGGTTTAGTCCTGGTTTAGTCCTGGTTTAGTCCCGCTTTAGTCCTGGTTTAGTCCTGGTTTAGTCCCGCTTTAGACCTGGTTTAATCCTGGTTTAGTCCTGGTTGAGTCCTGGTTTAGTCCCGCTTTAGACCTGGTTTAGACCTGGTTTAGTCCCGCTTTAGACCTGGTTTAGTCCTGGTTTAGTCCTGGTTTAGACCTGGTTTAACCCTGGTTTAGTCCTGGTTTAGTCCTGGTTTAGTCCCGCTTTAGACCTGGTTTAGTTCTGGTTTAGTCCTGGTTTAACCCTGGTTTAGTCTTGGTTTAGTCCTGGTTTAGTCCAGGTTTAGTCCTGGTTTAGTCCTGGTTTAGTCCTGGTTTAGACCTGGTTTAGTCCTGGTTTAGTCCTGGTTTAGACCTGGTTTAGTCCTGGTTTAGTCCTGGTTTAATCCTGGTTTAGTCCAGGTTTAGACCTGGTTTAGTCCTGGTTTAGACCTGGTTTAACCCTGGTTTAGTCCTGGTTTAGTCCTGGTTTAGTCCAGCTTTAGACCTGGTTTAGTCTTGGTTTAGTCCTGGTTTAGTCCTGGTTTAGTCCCGTTTTAGTCCCGCTTTAGTCCCGGTTTAGTCCTGGTTTAGTCCCGCTTTAGACCTGGTTTAGACCTGGTTTAGTCCCGCTTTAGACCTGGTTTAGTCCTGGTTTAGTCCCGGTTTAGTCCCGGTTTAGTCCCGCTTTAGACCTGGTTTAGTCCTGGTTGAGTCCTGGTTTAGACCCGGTTTAGTCCCGGTTTAGTCCCGCTTTAGTCCCGGTTTGGACCTGGTTTAGTCCTGGTTTAGTCCCGCTTTAGACCTGGTTTAGTCCTGCTTTAGTCCTGGTTTAGTCCTGGTTTAGACCTGGTTTAGTCCTGGTTTAGTCCCGGTTTAGACCTGGTTTAGTCCCGCTTTAGTCCCGGTTTGGACCTGGTTTAGTCCTGGTTTAGTCCCGTTTTAGACCTGGTTTAGTCCTGCTTTAGTCCTGGTTTAGTCCTGGTTTAGACCTGGTTTAGTCCTGGTTTAGTCCCGTTTTAGACCTGGTTTAGTCCTGCTTTAGTCCTGCTTTAGTCCTGGTTTAGACCAGGTTTAGTCCTGGTTTAGTCCTGGTTTAGACCTGGTTTAGTCCTGGTTTAGTCCTGCTTTAGTCCTGGTTTAGACCTGGTTTAGTCCTGGTTTAGTCCTTCTTTAGACCTGGTTTAGACCTGGTTTAGTCCTGGTTTAGTCCTGGTTTAGTCCTGGTTTAGACCTGCTTTAGTCCTGCTTTAGTCCTGCTTTAGTCCTGGTTTAGTCCTGGTTTAGTCCTGCTTTAGTCCTGGTTTAGTCCTGGTTTAGTCCTGGTTTAGTCCTGGTTTAGTCCTGGTTTAGACCTGGTTTAGTCCTGGTTTAGTCCAGGTTTAGTCCTGGTTTAGTCCTGGTTTAGTCCTGGTTTAGTCCTGGTTTAGTCCTGGTTTAGTCCAGGTTTAGTCCTGGTTTAGACCTGGTTTAGTCCAGATTTAGTCCTGGTTTAGTCCTGGTTTAGTCCTGCTTTAGTCCTGGTTTAGTCCTGGTTTAGTCCTGGTTTAGTCCAGGTTTAGTCCTGGTTTAGTCCTGGTTTAGTCCTGGTTTAGTCCTGGTTTAGTCCTGGTTTAGACCTGGTTTAGTCCTGGTTTAGTCCTGGTTTAGTCCTGGTTTAGTCCTGCTTTAGTCCTGCTTTAGTCCTGCTTTAGTCCAGGTTTAGTCCTGGTTTAGTCCTGGTTTAGTCCTGGTTTAGTCCTGGTTTAGTCCTGGTTTAGTCCTGGTTTACTCCTGGTTTAGTCCAGGTTTAGTCCTGGTTTAGTCCTGCTTTAGTCCTGGTTTAGTCCAGGTTTAGTCCTGGTTTAGTCCTGGTTTAGTCCTGGTTTAGTCTTGGTTTAGTCCTGCTTTAGTCCTGGTTTAGTCCTGGTTTAGTCCTGCTTTAGTCCTGCTTTAGTCCAGGTTTGGTCCTGGTTTAGTCCTGCTTTAGTCCTGCTTTAGTCCTGGTTTAGTCCCGGTTTAGTCCTGCTTTAGTCCTGCTTTAGTCCAGGTTTAGTCCTGGTTTAGTCCTGCTTTAGTCCTGCTTTAGTCCTGCTTTAGTCCAGGTTTAGTCCTGGTTTAGTCCCGGTTTAGTCCCGCTTTAGTCCTGCTTTAGTCCTGCTTTAGTCCTGGTTTAGTCCTGCTTTAGTCCTGCTTTAGTCCTGCTTTAGTCCTGCTTTAGTCCTGCTTTAGTCCTGGTTTAGTCCCGGTTTAGTCCTGCTTTAGTCCTGCTTTAGTCCTGGTTTAGTCCCGGTTTAGTCCAGGTTTAGTCCTGGTTTAGTCCCGGTTTAGTCCTGCTTTAGTCCTGCTTTAGTCCTGCTTTAGTCCCGCTTTAGTCCCGCTTTAGTCCCGCTTTAGTCCTGCTTTAGTCCTGGTTTAGTCCCGGTTTAGTCCTGCTTTAGTCCTGCTTTAGTCCTGGTTTAGTCCTGGTTTAGTCCTGCTTTAGTCCTGCTTTAGTCCTGCTTTAGTCCTGCTTTAGTCCTGCTTTAGTCCTGGTTTAGACTTGGTTTAGTCATGGTTTAGACCTGGTTTAGTCCTGCTTTAGTCCTGGTTTAGTCCTGCTTTAGTCCTGCTTTAGTCCTGGTTTAGTCCTGCTTTAGTCCTGGTTTAGTCCTGCTTTAGTCCTGCTTTAGTCCTGGTTTAGTCCTGCTTTAGTCCTGGTTTACACCTGGTTTAGTCCTGCTTTAGTCCTGGTTTACACCTGGTTTAGTCCAGGTTTAGTCCTGGTTTAGTCCTGGTTTAGTCCTGCTTTAGTCCTGCTTTAGTCCTGCTTTAGTCCTGCTTTAGTCCTGCTTTGGTCCAGGTTTGGTCCTGGTTTAATCCTGCTTTAGTCCTGCTTTAGTCCTGGTTTAGTCCCGGTTTAGTCCTGCTTTAGTCCTGCTTTAGTCCAGGTTTAGTCCTGGTTTAGTCCTGCTTTAGTCCTGCTTTAGTCCTGCTTTAGTCCTGGTTTAGTCCCGGTTTAGTCCTGCTTTAGTCCAGGTTTGGTCCTGGTTTAATCCTGCTTTAGTCCTGCTTTAGTCCTGGTTTAGTCCCGGTTTAGTCCTGCTTTAGTCCTGCTTTAGTCCAGGTTTAGTCCTGGTTTAGTCCTGCTTTAGTCCTGCTTTAGTCCTGCTTTAGTCCCGGTTTAGTCCCGGTTTAGTCCCGCTTTAGTCCCGCTTTAGTCCCGCTTTAGTCCCGCTTTAGTCCCGCTTTAGTCCCGCTTTAGTCCCGGTTTAGTCCCGGTTTAGTCCCGGTTTAGTCCCGCTTTAGTCCCGCTTTAGTCCCGCTTTAGTCCCGGTTTAGTCCAGGTTTAGTCCCGGTTTAGTCCCGCTTTAGTCCCGCTTTAGTCCCGCTTTAGTCCCGCTTTAGTCCCGCTTTAGTCCCGCTTTAGTCCCGGTTTAGTCCCGCTTTAGTCCCGCTTTAGTCCCGCTTTAGTCCCGGTTTAGTCCCGGTTTAGTCCCGCTTTAGTCCCGCTTTAGTCCCGCTTTAGTCCCGCTTTAGTCCTGCTTTAGTCCTGGTTTAGTCCTGCTTTAGTCCTGCTTTAGTCCTGGTTTAGTCCTGGTTTAGTCCTGCTTTAGTCCTGCTTTAGTCCTGCTTTAGTCCTGCTTTAGTCCTGGTTTAGTCCCGGTTTAGTCCCGCTTTAGTCCCGCTTTAGTCCCGGTTTAGTCCTGCTTTAGACTTGGTTTAGTCCTGGTTTAGACCTGGTTTAGTCCTGCTTTAGTCCTGCTTTAGTCCTGCTTTAGTCCTGCTTTAGTCCTGCTTTAGTCCTGCTTTAGTCCTGCTTTAGTCCTGGTTTAGTCCTGCTTTAGTCCTGGTTTAGTCCTGGTTTAGTCCTGGTTTAGTCCTGCTTTAGTCCTGCTTTAGTCCTGCTTTAGACCTGCTTTAGTCCTGGTTTAGTCCTGGTTTAGTCCTGGTTTAGACCTGGTTTAGACCTGGTTTAGTCCTGGTTTAGACCTGGTTTAGTCCTGCTTTAGTCCTGGTTTAGACCTGGTTTAGTCCTGCTTTAGTCCTGGTTTAGTCCTGGTTTAGTCCTGGTTTAGACCTGGTTTAGACCTGGTTTAATCCTGGTTTAGACCTGGTTTAGTCCTGGTTTAGACCTGGTTTAGTCCTGGTTTAGTCCTGGTTTAGTCCTGCTTTAGTCCTGGTTTAGTCCCGGTTTAGTCCCGCTTTAGTCCCGCTTTAGTCCCGGTTTAGTCCCGGTTTAGTCCCGGTTTAGTCCCGGTTTAGTCCCGCTTTAGTCCCGGTTTAGTCCCGGTTTAGTCCCGGTTTAGACCCGGTTTAGACCTGGTTTAGACCTGGTGTAGACCTGGTTTAGTCCTGGTTTAGTCCTGGTTTAGTCCTGCTTTAGTCCTGGTTTAGTCCTGGTTTAGTCCTGGTTTAGACCTGGTTTAGACCTGGTTTAGTCCTGGTTTAGACCTGGTTTAGTCCTGGTTTAGACCTGGTTTAGTCCTGGTTTAGTCCTGGTTTAGTCCTGCTTTAGTCCTGGTTTAGTCCTGGTTTAGTCCTGGTTTAGACCTGGTTTAGACCTGGTTTAGTCCTGGTTTAGACCTGGTTTAGTCCTGGTTTAGTCCTGGTTTAGTCCTGCTTTAGTCCCGGTTTAGTCCCGCTTTAGTCCCGGTTTAGTCCCGGTTTAGTCCCGCTTTAGTCCGGCTTTAGTCCGGCTTTAGTCCCGGTTTAGTCCCGGTTTAGTCCCGGTTTAGTCCCGCTTTAGTCCCGCTTTAGTCCCGCTTTAGACCCGGTTTAGACCCGGTTTAGTCCTGGTTTAGTCCTGGTTTAGTCCAGGTTTAGTCCTGGTTTAGTCCTGGTTTAGTCCTGGTTTAGTCCTGGTTTAGACCTGGTTTAGACCTGGTTTAGTCCAGGTTTAGTCCTGGTTTAGTCCTGCTTTAGTCCTGCTTTAGTCCTGGTTTAGTCCTGGTTTAGTCCTGGTTTAGTCCAGGTTTAGTCCTGGTTTAGTCCTGGTTTAGTCCTGGTTTAGTCCAGGTTTAGTCCAGGTTTAGTCCTGGTTTAGTCCTGGTTTAGTCCTAGTTTAGTCCTGGTTTAGACCTGGTTTAGTCCTGGTTTAGTCCAGGTTTAGTCCTGGTTTTGTCCTGGTTTAGTCCTGCTTTAGTCCTGGTTTAGTCCTGGTTTACTCCTGGTTTAGTCCAGGTTTAGTCCTGGTTTAGTCCAGGTTTAGTCCTGGTTTAGTCCTGCTTTAGTCCTAGTTTAGTCCAGGTTTAGTCCTGGTTTAGTCCTGGTTTAGTCCTGGTTTAGTCTTGGTTTAGTCCTGCTTTAGTCCAGGTTTAGTCCTGGTTTAGTCCTGCTTTAGTCCTAGTTTAGTCCAGGTTTAGTCCAGGTTTAGTCCTGGTTTAGTCCTGCTTTAGTCCTAGTTTAGTCCAGGTTTAGTCCTGGTTTAGTCCTGGTTTAGTCCTGGTTTAGTCTTGGTTTAGTCCTGCTTTAGTCCTGGTTTAGTCCTGGTTTACTCCTGGTTTAGTCCAGGTTTAGTCCTGGTTTAGTCCAGGTTTAGTCCTGGTTTAGTCCTAGTTTAGTCCAGGTTTAGTCCTGGTTTAGTCCAGGTTTAGTCCTGCTTTAGTCCTGCTTTAGTCCTGCTTTAGTCCAGGTTTGGTCCTGCTTTAGTCCTGGTTTAGTCCCGGTTTAGTCCTGCTTTAGTCCTGCTTTAGTCCTGGTTTAGACTTGGTTTAGTCCTGCTTTAGTCCTGGTTTAGTCCCGGTTTAGTCCTGCTTTAGTCCTGCTTTAGTCCTGCTTTAGTCCTGGTTTAGACTTGGTTTAGTCCTGGTTTAGACCTGGTTTAGTCCTGCTTTAGTCCTGGTTTAGTCCTGCTTTAGTCCTGCTTTAGTCCTGGTTTAGTCCTGCTTTAGTCCTGGTTTAGTCCTGCTTTAGTCTAGCTTTAGTCCTGGTTTAGTCCTGGTTTAGTCCTGGTTTAGTCCTGCTTTAGTCCTGGTTTAGTCCTGCTTTAGTCCTGGTTTAGTCCTGCTTTAGTCCTGGTTTAGTCCTGGTTTAGTCCTGGTTTAGTCCTGCTTTAGTCCTGGTTTAGTCCTGGTTTAGTCCTGGTTTAGTCCTGGTTTAGTCCTGCTTTAGTCCTGGTTTAGTCCTGCTTTAGTCCTGCTTTAGACCTGCTTTAGTCCTGGTTTAGTCCTGGTTTAGTCCTGGTTTAGACCTGGTTTAGACCTGGTTTAGTCCTGGTTTAGACCTGGTTTAGTCCTGCTTTAGTCCTGGTTTAGACCTGGTTTAGTCCTGCTTTAGTCCTGGTTTAGTCCTGGTTTAGTCCTGGTTTAGACCTGGTTTAGACCTGGTTTAATCCTGGTTTAGACCTGGTTTAGTCCTGGTTTAGACCTGGTTTAGTCCTGGTTTAGTCCTGGTTTAGTCCTGCTTTAGTCCTGGTTTAGTCCCGGTTTAGTCCCGCTTTAGTCCCGCTTTAGTCCCGGTTTAGTCCCGGTTTAGTCCCGGTTTAGTCCCGCTTTAGTCCCGCTTTAGTCCCGGTTTAGTCCCGGTTTAGTCCCGGTTTAGTCCCGGTTTAGTCCCGCTTTAGTCCCGGTTTAGTCCCGGTTTAGTCCCGGTTTAGACCCGGTTTAGACCCGGTTTAGACCTGGTGTAGACCTGGTTTAGTCCTGGTTTAGTCCTGGTTTAGTCCTGCTTTAGTCCTGGTTTAGTCCTGGTTTAGTCCTGGTTTAGACCTGGTTTAGACCTGGTTTAGTCCTGGTTTAGACCTGGTTTAGTCCTGGTTTAGACCTGGTTTAGTCCTGGTTTAGTCCTGGTTTAGTCCTGCTTTAGTCCTGGTTTAGTCCTGGTTTAGTCCTGGTTTAGACCTGGTTTAGACCTGGTTTAGTCCTGGTTTAGACCTGGTTTAGTCCTGGTTTAGTCCTGGTTTAGTCCTGCTTTAGTCCCGGTTTAGTCCCGCTTTAG